>NW_020837954.1:9641006-9709151 GCF_003676395.1 Aethalodelphis obliquidens | reverse complement strand
AAAAAAAAAAAAAAAAAAAAAAAAAAAAAAAAAAAAAATTCTGCCTTTTCTCATTGATTGATGATACTTCGACCTCTCTACGAGCCATTTTTGCTTCTACATCCTTAATACTCTGTATTCAATAGCATATCAAGGAGAAAAAAAATTCTCATTTTTCTTACATAATTTTATCTGAGTAATTCTGAGAAATCTCATTATTTCCTTACCTTGGCTCTTAAATTTTCTTATTCTGTTTCCTGAAAACAAAGTTCACTTTTCCTTTTTCTTTTATACTTAAGAGTTAAATCACATTTCATACATGACCTACTTCCTTCTAGTGCTCATAAAGTTATTTGCTAATTTGATTAATCAAGGAATTAAGTGTATTAATTCAATAACTAGATTAGCTCATTCATAAGTTCATTAAATGCTTATTAAGTGTCCATTGTATGATAAGCACAGGGCTGGGCACTAAAAAGTCAAAGAAGATAAAGTCCTTGCTCTCAAGGAGCTAATAATTTAGTGGAAGAAATAGTATATCCTTTTTCTTCATCCTTTACCTACCTCTCCCTTCCGTCCTCTCCATTCTGTCAGTGTAGGTAGTTCTTTAGCCTCTGGTAACAGTTCTATTCCAGACTTACCTTCCATGGTTTTTATTCCTAACAGCATCCTAGGGCATTTTCCCTGCCATGGGCCTTGAAAGGCAGTCGTAACTTCACTTCTTTATGTTATGCAACTCATCTTTGCCCCTTTCTCCCTGTAACATCTTCTCTTCCTTTCCAAAACGAATTACTACGTTTAAACATCTTTCTTGTTTTACACTGCGTTATAAAATTTGCTTAAAAGACGGTGTCTCGCTCTCTCATTTAAATACTCTGCCTTGGACCAGTCTCACACTATCAATTTTCTCTGCTGCATTAAAGTTTCCTCCAAACTTTACTCTTCAAATAGCACATGTTTTTGTCGAGGATACAGACATTTATCAGACTCAAGTTTCTCTATTTTTTTAATCAAATAGTTGCTCTAAGTGCTTTGTTCTATGTGATATTAAATTTAATCTTTGCAACTGTTTAGGGGTAAATAGCATTATTATCCCCCATTTTACAGATGAGGAAACAGAGACACAGAGCAATGATGTGACAAGTATCCCTGACTAGTTAAAGACAGAGCCAGGAGATAGACCCAAGTGGTCTGGCTTCAGAGTCTCTGTCTTTCCTTATCCATTATGCTATGCTGCTCTACAGTATAAGAGAGTTACCCTTTCTTATTCAAGGTACCCCAAGAAAATCTTTCAGTACCCAACATCTATCCTGAGAGTATTAGGGAAAAAAAGGTTTCAGAAATGGTTTAGGTAATAGTCTATTTCCCAAAGAAATATGCACAATCTTTCCCCTATAGAACTTCACAGGAAACACTGCAAGCCTTACAGATTTCAGCATATTAATACTAATTGATACTCTTAAGGCTTCCAAAAAAGAAACCCAGCAGCAAAATATAATTACAGCTATTTAATCTTTCTTGCTCCTTAAATGGTTAGGCTAACCATTTTTCTCTAGTGTTCCTTGATTTTCCTTGAATGCCCCCAAACTCTCCATTACTCCAGTCTATGTCCTAAATGTGTCCAGGGATTTTCTAAAGTAATTGCTAAAATGCATCATCATTGACCATTTACAGTAGTATTTGACAGTCCTTTATATTCTAAATGGAAGGATAAGAAGGTATATCCTTGTCCTGTGCAGCAGTGACAACCTAGCCAGGATTCTCAGGTTTTCTCTAAATACTTCCTCAAAAATAAGAAACTAATACCTCCAAAGTGTTAATTAGTAAAAGTATTGCTTTGTTTTCTTTAGCTTCTAATAACTGAAAACAAACCTTTCATTCTAGTGATTTTATTTCTTTTAATTAATTTATTTATTTTGGGCTGGGTTGGGTCTTTGTTGCTGTGTGCGGGCTTTCTCTAGTTGTGGCGAGCGGGGGTTACTCTTTGCTGTGGTAAACGGGCTTCTCATCGCATGATGTCATCCTAGACATCACAAGCCTTATTTCCGTTAGTTATTCAAATTAGATTTGATAAGTTTCCCTCTTCCAGGGAAAGGTGATGGCCATGTAGTTTTCCACTTTTACTAAAGAATCACTGAAACTATTCACTGTACATTTTTACAACTTAACTTAGAAATACCACCATGAATTCAAACTGTAGCAGTTGATATAAGGCAAACAAGGTAAAAATGTACAACAGTATGTCTGGTCCAAAAACTACATTCCTTTACAGGCTGTGCTGTTTCTATGCAAATGTTTATACAAACGGAAAATAATCATAGCTCAATACAAACCGCTACCAATTATATTTGAAGAAAAAATCCAACGTACTCATTTTCTCTCTATATTAATGCTAACATATTAACATTGTAATATCATTTGTGCATATGGAAAGCTTACTTATATAAGTAAAATACACTGTTTTAATGTACACAAAGAAAGTTACGTGTTATCTCAAATGTAAACTTCTAATCCTCACCTAAGTATCAAAGTGATGACTGATGGATCCTCTACCTCTAATAAGTGGTGATACAATTTTCACATTAAGTATAATCAAATCCCTGGAACCCATTTTTATTTCACCCTTGGTTTTCTCCAGTGTACCAGTTTCTCTGCAATTGAGTGTTCAAGCTTCGGTAATTTTTCAATTCAGACCCTTTTCTTTTTCATACCCTACTTTATATGTGGCCCTCTATTATCCTTCCTATTTCCACAATATCTTACATGACCCTAACAGAACTGGAAGATATTTTTCCTTATAAGAGGTGATAGTAGAGAGAAAGTGGATAGATTTACCCTGAAATTTCAGTTTATTAGCAGTTCTGACTGCTGAAAGGTGTCCTTTTAAATGGATTTGTCACTTAATTCATTTAACAAGCACTGAACAAGCACCTACTATGGGCTGGGTAACTTTCCGAGGTGGTGGGAATACACAGGTAAATTGGATAAGTGTATTGTCTTCAAGGAGCAATCAGTCTAGCAAGGAAGTCAGACTCATTATTTAACTAAATAAAATAGGGTGTCATGAATGCTCTATCAGAGGTTTGCATAAATACCATAGTAACCTACAGAGAGGGCAGCTAACTCTATTTGCTTAAAAATGTGTGTCTCACCTAGAAAACAGGGGAACTGGGCCTTCAAGTCTATGTAAAACTCTGTTAGGCGAAAAATAGGAGAATATTCCTAGAAGAGGAAACAGCACATGAAAGGGCATGGAGTTGTAAAGAGCATATCGTGCCCAGGGCGTGGTGAGTCATTCCTTGTGATTTTGGATCAGGGTTCATAGGACAGACTATTACGAGATGAGAACAACTACGTGAAACGGAGACATAGAAAATAAACTTATGGTTACCAAATTGGACACGGGGAGGGATAAAGTAGGAATCTGGGATTGGCGGACGCAAGCTACTGTGTATAAAATAGATAACAACAAGGTCTTACTGTACAGCACAGGGAACTATATTCAGTATCTTGTAGTAAACGATAACGGAAAAGAATATAGATCTGAATGTATCACTTTGCTGTACACCAGAAACTAACATAACATAGTAAATCAACTATATTTCAATTAAAAAAAAATTTTTTAAGGTGAATTGGACCAATAAACAAAAAAGGAGAGTGACTCACGAGTTTTGAGTAGTGTAGGACTTCTCTGGTGGTGCAGTGGTTAAGAATCCACCTGCCAATGCAGCAGACACAGGTTCAAGCCCTGGTCCAGGAAGATCCCACATGCCACAGAGCAGCTAATCCCATTCACCACAACTACTGAACCTGCACTCTAGAGCCCACGAGCCACAACGACTAAGCCTGTGCTCCACAACGCGAAGCCACCACAATAAGAAGCCCACGTGCCGCAACAAAGAGTAGCCCCCACTCGCTGTAACTAGAGAAAGCCCACGCGCAGCAACGAAGACCCAACGCAGCCAAAAATAAAATTAAATAAATTTATTTTTTTTTTAAAAAAAGAGTTCTGAGTAGTCTAGTGTAGCTAGTCAACCTGTATTTCTGAAGGATAATTTTGGCATTAATTATCACTGGGCTGGAGGGAGAAAAGAATAAACGCAGAGAGAACTGAGGGGTATGTACAAGTTAAAAACAGAAGACAGAAGAATAAAAAGCTGCATTAAAAAAAATATAAGAAGTTAAAATAGCTGATGAAACCATGCTCCCCTTTAGGCTCTAGCTTTATGGCTCATATACCAATACTTCTCAAACTTAATATGCATAGGAATCAACTGGGGATCTTGTCAAAATTCAGATTCTTTTTTTTTTTTTATATATACAGCAGGTTCTTATTAGTCATCCATTTTATACACATCAGTGTATACATGTCAATCCCAGTCTCCCAATTCATCACACCACCCCACTTACCACCACTTTCCCCCCTTGGTGTCCATACGTTTGTTCTCTACATCTGTGTCTCAATTTCTGCCCTGCAAACCAGTTCATCTGTACCATTTTTCTAGGTTCCACATATATGCATTAATATACGATATTTGTTTTTCTCTTTCTGACGTACTTCACTCTGTATGACAGTCTATAGATCCATCCACATCTCAACAAATGACCCAATTTTATTCCTTTTTATGGGTAATATTCCATTGTATATATGCACCACATCTTCTTTATCCATTCGTCTGTTGATGGGCATTTAAGGTTGCTTCCATGACCTGACTATTGTAAATAGTGCTGCAAGGAACATTGGGGTGCATGTGTCTTTCTGAATTATGGTTTTCTCTGGGTATATGCCCAGTAGTGGGATTGCTGGGTCGGATGGTAGTTCTATTTTTAGTTTTTTAAGGAACCTCCATGCTGTTCTCCATAGTGGCTGTATCTATTTACATTCCCACCAACAGTGCAAGAGGGTTCCTTTTTCTCCACACCCTCTCCAGCATTTGTTGGTTGTAGATTTTCTGAGGATGCCCATTCTAACTGGTGTGAGGTGATACCTCACTGTAGTTTTGATTTGCATTTCTCTAATAATTAGTAATGTTGAGCATCCTTTCATGTGCTTCCTGACCATCTGTATGTCTTCTTTGGAGAAATGTCTATTTAGGTCTTCTGCCCATTTTTCAATTGGGTTGTTTTTTTAATATTGAGCTGCATGAGCTGTTTCTATATTTTGGAGATTAATCCTGTGTCCATTGATTCGTTTGCAAATATTTTCTCCCATTAAAATTCAGATTCTTATTCAGTATGTGGGAGAGGAGGGGGGCCTGAGATTCTGCATTTCTAACAAGCTCCCAGGTGATGCCAATAGTACTGGTCCATGGACCACACTTTGAGTAGCAGTGCCATAATGAGTCAAAAAGTTTATGAATTAATTTCTTGAAAAAAGTCAGCAATGAAAACCAAATACTTGATCACTGTTGATTATATGGGTACAAGGAAGCATGTAAGTTTGTCTTCCAAAATCCCTTAAGAAATGACATGAAACACTTGCTAAAAATCTGCAGTGAACAGCAAGAGATTCTAGTCACCTCTCACAGGAGGTATGGTGCTTTCAATTCCCAGAGCATACACCCTGTAGAAAAAGCCTGTTAATAGTTGCCATTTAAAATCTCGAATTTATTCCAGTAATCACATCGAAATTCTTTTTCAGGCTTATGCAGCTATTTATGATAGAAAGAAGAAATATCCGAAAGGTATACGTTCCTAGTAGAGACAATCTTTCATGACTGCCACTGCAGTAATGCGGTTTTAACATTAACCTGCTTGGTTACTGCCAAGAATATATGGCAGCAAACAGAAGGCCTTCATTTAGTTTATCATTTCATACTGTATATGTTGACCCTCCGTCTAGAGCAGAACCATCCGTAAGGATGATGCCTCAATGGTTCTTGAAACAGTCAACATCGCATACCAGAAATGTAACATGGGGAGGAAGATGTGAACAATATATCTTGATTCTGAATGCTTTACTTTCCTTCTAAGGAAGCAACTTTACCTGGATTTCAAGTTCTCCTCTCATCATTTTCCTGGTGCACTGTGACACAGATGGTGTTAGGTAATTTTATGTACTCCATCTAAAAGCATCAGTTCCCCTTTTCATTGACCAATCCGTGCTGTTCACACAAAGGAGACATGTTGGTGATTTATCTGGTGTAGTACAAATCTAGACTAAACAAAGGCAATTCATTCCAAATCAGGACCTAGCCCTGAGCTGGAGAAACTCAGATATCCCTTGATGGTTGCAAAAGCAATCGCTATTTTTTTTTTTTAATCTTGTTTTCCTCCCTCCTCCACTAAAAATAGTAGGGGGAAAAGTGGTAAAAGAGCTGTGGAAGTGAGAAGTTATAGAGTAGCAAGTATTTCCATCTTATCATTTGATCTAAACTACTTTAAGAAGTATCAGTACTGAGGAAAAATTTTTTAAAGATCACCTTAAATATACAGCGTAATAATGAACTATCCGGTTAAACTTGCAAAATTTTGTCCTAACCGAAAATACATTTGCCACATTTTCATCTAATTTATTTGCAACTGAACAATTTAAGTAATATTAAATGATATCAACTGCTTGCCTGGAACTTGTGAAGTTTTCCTGGTATAAGGGAATACTTTACTAAGATGTTTTAGAACATAAAAAGCAAAAACAATGCTGGAAAAAAAATGTTCTTTTTGTTCTAGGGTCTGTGTTTAGAAAATATTGCCATGTAGCATTTATGGTAACAGCTGTACGGTTAAACTTTAGGCACAAACTGAACTGCAGAGGATCTGCTGCATAAATAAAATCCCCATGGCAACTAAATGTGCTACTAGATAACAGAGAAAAAAGGATTTATGTGTTTGCTGAGCTGTCTTGCCCTAAAGGAATTCTCCAGGCAAACGCAGGCCACCTGCCACATGTTATATTAAGCTCAGCCTTCTGGACTTATTTTCAAATCCACAGCAAAAAGGTCCAACTCTACTTTTATTTGGAAGTTTCATTGTTCTTCATTCCCAGCCCCTCCAAAAATAAACAATTCATTTTTCAACTTGCCTGCTATATTTTGCCCTGGATACAAAAGATAATTAATGAATTTGTTTGTGCTCCTAAACATTTTGTTGATCTTACTGAAATAACAAGCATATGTATAACAAAAAGGTTGATTTTTAATTTGTAGATTTGTAGATTCTGTAAAGTTTTTTTAAAAGTTGAAATATATAACTTGCCTTCTCCAACATAAGGTAAACTGTATGGGAGAAGAACGGTGGTTGATGAGGAAGTTTCAAAGAAGATGGATGACAGGGAATAGAAGAGCAAGATTAACATTTTTTGTGAATTTTACATGTAAAATATTTATAGTTTCTTCCTTCTTGAAGGACAGTGGGAGCTATAAACATTCTAGGATTCTGTCATAGGTGGTGTTATTAAATCAGTTAATTTAAAAGTAATTATTTGAAAAATGTCCTTTTTTTCTTCTAAGTACATTTTCCCACCTCTAATTCCCATACCTAAAGGTACTTGTTGATAATACTGCATTATGATGTAATAACACTTAAGTGTTTTTGAATATGTGAAAGTAAAATGTGATACATAGTACCTGAACTGAGAGAGGAAAAAAAGACAAAAATTCATTACGTGGGAGTCATTCAATATAATTCCCTATTGGACTGGGAATGGGGAATTGGACTAGAATATGCAGCTCCAAATTTGAGGTCTACTTCAACTCTAATATAAATGTTGCCCTTAAAGAAATAATGACAGGGCTTCCCTGGTGGCACAGTGGTTGAGAGTCCGCCTGCCGATGCAGTGGACACGGGTTCGTGCCCCGGTCCGGGAAGATCCCACACGCCGCGGAGCGGCTGGGCCCGTGAGCCATGGCCGCTGAGCCTGCGCGTCCGGAACCTGTGCTCCGCAACGGGAGAGGCCACAGCAGTGAGAGGCCCGCGTACCGCAAAAGAAAAAAAAAAAAGAAAAAGAAATGATGACAGAGTTTTCACCCATAAATAATCCTAACTTTTATCTGTTCCTCAACCCTGACTAAATTGTATAGATATTAAGAGCATAAATTTAGGCTATTTCTGTATTGGTTGATATGGAAGTGAAAGGGGAAAAATTAGCCAATTGACAAAAATGTCAAGGAAGATTCTGATACTAAATAATCGATTTGTTACTTTCGTTCACCTTGGGGGGCGCATGTATTGAGTACAACAACAAATATTTCAGGTATTTAATAATATCAACGGAAGTATTAATTATGATTTTACTAAATAAAATATGTAAATTTATTTTAAAAAGAGGGTTACAATTTCAATAGGATTTTATTTGTTGTCTCTCAGAAATATATGGCCTTTTACAGGTCGCTTTCTACAGTATTGTCTAAGGAATGAGCAAGTCTTCAAAAAGCTATTGATTTTTACAAGACACAGTCTGGCTACTCTGTAATACAATCAAATCTAAATTACCACAGCACAGGAACACAAAGAAACACCAGTAACACCACATTCTTCGCCTTCCACAGACAACTCTTGCCATTCTAGTTAATATAAACTTTTCAATAGCAAGGCCATTCCTCTGTTGTGATAGTAGATAGCAGAAATCGCAAGTGACCCCCTGCCTTCAGTAGAAGTCAAGTCCTCAGAGATGCTTCTCAGTACTCAGTTTCAGGTAAATCTAGATGTATAACAATAGCTCTCACATATTTTTTGTTTGCTACCCTCTTCGACTAGTCAAAATACCCTCAGACCTTGAACCCCCTTTGTCTCCACCCCACACTGCAACACAAACATAATGTTGCAATACTAATATATATCGCTATACATTAGTTATATAAATTAGGAATGTATATAATCATAAAGAGCATATTATATGTGATTTTATATTACAAAGCAATGACCTATTAAAACTTTCTAAAAATCAGTTATTTATTAACTATTCTGGCCACAGGTAATGGCCAAAATACCACTTTCTCTTCCTGGGCGTACAGTTGGACTCTGTGTTCCAGATTCCCTTGCAATTGAATGTAGCCATGTGACTGAGTTCCAACCCACAGAATATAAGCAGAAGTGATTGTGTGCTACTTCTAGGCCTGGCCCATTATAAGCTTCCACAGGTGATGCTACTTGCTCTTCCAGCTCCTAGCTAAGGGGGACAGAGACAACACTCAGAATGATTCTGGACACCTGCCATAGCTTCTGTCAGTTTGGGTCTCTGAAATGACTGGTAGAAGCAGCAACTTCCTGTCCACCAGTAAAACGTATGTTGGAAAATTCTAAAATAAGAAACTATGGTGTTAAGTTATTGAAATTTTAGGGTCTTTTAAAGCAGCTAGCATTGCCCTAATATAACATTTATCTTAGTTATGTATTGTTAAGTTTTTTTTAAAGGGAGACATTCATCAACAGCCCATCAGATAAATTGGGGAGAGCTTACATATGCAAACATATTTATGTGCATATATATGTATATATATGCCTGTATGTGTGTATATATGTTTATTTGCTCATTTATTTCAGAAATTATTTATATTTGATTCCTATATGAACTACAACACATGTTTATCTTGGAAAGTTCTTGAGGAATTTTGCAAATTACTACACATGATTCCTAACAAGAGTTAGCTCTTGTAGCTTCATAAGGAGCAGAAAGTAGCACGTATACTGTTTAACTTCTAAATTATCAGCTACGTCTATATGAAGATGTTTCAGTAAAATATATAGATAACAACTCAACTAGAAGGCTGCCCTTACTGAGCAGGGTAGCGTTTTAAATGATTTCCTCCAAAAATTCACTTAAAGATACCACAGTAGCTTACAAAAGATTTGAAACCTGACCTCTTTTGTTGTTTTAAAGGGAAATTACAGTTCGGACGAGGTTCCCATCTGTACTGCAAATAATAGATACTGTCCTACTCAAGTATATGAGATGAATCTTGGAGTCTGTTAAAATTATAGAGGTCCCTTTACTGGAAAAGACCTTTTACAGATCTTTTAAAGTCTATGAAATTGATTTTAACTTACAAGTCAAGGAGCTAGCAGAAAAGATTTCTCCCAAACTATGAGTTAGACTAAGTCACTGGACAGATGCAGGCCACCTTCATACCATTTTCCATATGTCTTAATTATAAGTCACTGCTCAGTAATCTCAGAGAAACTAGTCAAAGTTTCTACCAAAACAATCTTTGATAGATTCCATGTAATACAAACAAGAGAGAGTGATGACTATCTCATAGCAAAAAACTGCTTTCAAAGTTATTTTCATATTCTAGTAACTCACAGGATGATTTCTAAATTGCATGCATTTCTTTTTTTTTTTTTTTTTTTTTTTTTTGCGGTACGTGGGCCTCTCACTGCCGCGGCCCCTCCCGCTGCAGAGCACAGGCTCCAGACGCGCAGACTCAGCGGCCATGGCTCACGGGTCCAGCCGCTCCGCGGCATGTGGGATCCCCCCGGACCGGGGCACGAACCCGTGTCCCCCGCACCGGCAGGCGGACTCCCAACCACTGCGCCACCAGGGAAGCCCGCATGCATTTCTTAGTTACTTACTTTACTCAACTTCTCTGTTAGTTAAGACCTAACCCCTTATAGAACATGCACTGTCCCTTTCATCATCATATTGTTTTATCGTCCCAAAGCAGCTGGTCCTTCATAACCTCAGACTCAGAAGAGATGCCTTATGACATCAGTATTACATGTTCACCTTCTGAATTTTTAAACATACCTATCGTCATAAGCATTGAGAAAGAGCTGACAGAACTGCATATATGATCTTTCTTTCTCCACTGACAAAGCTCTAGAAAGAGCAGTTTGAATTGACTACCTTCTTGCTGATTCTTCTCTCTTTAAACATTTGAGACCTAGTTTCTAATACTTTCACTATGTTAAAATGGTTCTACCAGGAAGTCCCAAATAACCCTCCAAAGGTCAAAGCCAATAGCCTTTTTTCAGTCCACAGTCTTCAGGACATGTCTCCAGTCCCTTTACGGTATTAACCTTTTCCTTAATATACCCAAAGCACTCTGAGCAGAGACTGGGCCATGGTAAGCACTCAATAATGTTAGAAAAGTCACTACTATTATTCATTCTTCAAATTCTATTCTCTCATGTCCTTGGCACAGGAATCTTATTCCCTTCCATTCCTGACTGGTTTGTTGTGGTCATGGCCACCTCCTCCTCCCACGTCCTAAAGTCAACTTTTCCATAGCCCGTTTCCTCAGGCTTCTTTTCCTTTTATTACAAATTTTTGCATCATTTAATTACAGCATTTTAACCTAGCCTAATACAAATATAATCTCTAGATGTTGCATATTCTATTGATGATAACTCTTTCATAGTAAAAGTTGCTTCTTCAATTTCTTGACTTATAATCCTGCTTAGCTTTCCCCTGGGCTATTACAAATGTAAAAGTGGATTTTGTCAGTAAGTAGAATTTACATGAACACCACATATATATGATAAACCCAAAATATGCCTGCTAAAACTCTTATTGCTGCAGCATTAAGTAAATGTAAGGCTCAGACAGAGAAGGAGGTTCTCATCTGTTGATTGCATTTGTGTGATTGCATTTCTCAGTCATTACTGATGACTCTTACAAGGTGCACCCTTTGAATAACCCACAAAGTTTGTCAAACACCCAAGCCTTCTGTAAGGAAGTAACCTTACCACGCTATTAGTGTCTCACAGATTCTCAGTAGCACAGCATCTTTCTGCTTGAATCTATGTGCATTTGATCTCAAATGCCTCTCTGCATATGAATCCCAGGAAGCAGTAGAAGAAATGTGCTGAATAGCATTACAAAGTCAGGGCCTGTGCAGGCCTCCAACGATGAACTTACTTTTGAATCATTAAAAAATACAAACTAACCCTCTTGTTTTGTTTCAGGAAACATGTACATTAATAACGGAATATTAATGCAATAATGGAATATTGCTCCTGGAGATGCAAATTATAAAGTGAGTTGGTTTGCTTTGTGAATTACTATGGCAAATTCAATCTAAGATGAAAGTAGGACCATTTTGAAAATAATTCTAACATTTCTTTATAAAAGTCTGCATTCTTATAAAGCAGCTGTGCCAATTAAGCTTTTGTTATCAGCTTCAGAATCATCCCTGTGGGGCTGGGACTCTGCAAATCCCATTTCTACTCTGGCAGATGCTCCATGTAAGGCAATGTCACAGGGGGCACTAAGGGCTGAAAGGGGAAGGGAGACGCTCTCTGTGGGCTTCCTGGCTGGTTCTGTTAGCACCAACCCAGTGGTGTCTCTTCACCCTAACAGTGGCAGTTCCTTCCAGTGGCTGTAGCTGAACAGTGCTGCTTTTCTAACACCGCAAGATCAGCTTCATCTGCCTTTCCAGAGACACCAGCACAAACTGGTCCACGTTCCCTCTTCAGAGGTCTGAGTGCCAGCTTCATGGGGTCTCTCTAAGCTTTAAGTCTTACTAATTCCAGCCTCTTCTCTTGTCCGCCTCATCCTGGTGGTAGTACTCGCTTTCCACATTGTTATCTACATGATTTGCCCATGTTCTCATTTTATCCTCTCAGTTGCTAGTTAACAACATTGTACCTAGTTAATTTTTTATATTAAATTCTCTCCGTTCAAACAGATGGGGTGGCTCCCAAACCCTGACTGGACCTCCTGATAAAGAAATTTTTTAGCACATTCCATTTAAATTTCAATTTCTCAGAGTATGTTCTAATGATTATGAAAGCTGTAAGATACTAAAAAAAAAAAATTGAAAAGCCTTTTGTGTTGAAAAAAGTTAGGGAAACAGCGCATTACAACCCTGCTATGGTCTATTACTAGGTAATATATAGCAATGAGAAAATTAAATGCTTTAAGAAATCCTACTGTGAAAATGGCTTAACAATGTGTTCCAAACTTATTTCAACCTGGAAAACCTCTTTACATAATTTTTATTAACACTGCTGAACTTGAGTTCAGTAGAACACACGTTGGGACTTGTTAGTCTTGGCTACTCATTGCATGTTTAACTTACAACCCTTTCAAATCACTTTATATTTTATAGGCAGATCATAAAACATTAGTCATCCATTGAAATCTGTAGGCTAAGTACGAAAATATTTACTATTTTTAAGTATTCAAATAAATATATGCATATGTATAATCTTGATTAATATATATGTTTCCACATGTATGTGTATATAACAGATGATATTTGTTAAATAAATTGGATATTAAATGATTAGGGTCTTGGAATCAGTTCTGCCTAACAGAATTCCCACTCATCATAATATATTGTAACTGTATCAGCCAAATACTATTGCTAGGAGCTCTTAGTCAGACATAGAAATTGTCTTCTTACAAAGCTGATGTCTGACTTGTTGGTCTGCTTGTATTTACAACTATTAAAATCAACATCTGAATTACAGATAAAAGGTTATGTGTACATGACTGTTTGAACGTAAAAATAAAGAGATTCTTATACTTTCATAAACAGCATTGCTGCATAATTGCTGCTAAGGTCCATCCCAGTTTAATCCATGCTCAATAAAATCATCTAAAACAGAATCAACTTTATCACTACACTCTCAACACAAGAAACCCCAGATTGCTCAAATATATAAACAAACATCCAGGACGGAACGTATACCAGAAAAATCATATTACTTTTGCAATAACTGATACAGTATTTTACAAAAAATAAATAAACTATATTGGAGTCTCATTTAAATACTTCCTGGTATGCTAATACCTATATGTTCTGCAGATTTCATTCTATTCATTCTATGAATGTAATTCCCATAAGCCGTAGGAATATAATAAAATTTTTTAGAGAATAATTGCTAGGTAGTAGGCATGGAGTTAGGGTTATACACGTAACATCTTGAATCTTTTCCCAAAAAACCCCCCAAATCCTGCAAACTTAGTAATATCACCCCCATTTTACAGATGAGAAAACTGAGGTTCGAGAGGTTTAAAAGCTTTCTTCTAATTACACAATTCCTATTTGCTAGAGAATGGACCCCTTCTGTGACAAAATCCTGAACTCACATGGGTCTTTGAAATGGTAAATGATTGTGGTAACATAGAGATGTTCCACTGCAATTCAAAATCAGTTCAGGCAATGTGTTTCTTTATTATTACTAGGAATAGTTTACTAGACTTTGTAATAAATCAAATCAGGACTGTAAAGAAAACAAGATAAAACAAAATCCTCTTCACAAACATAAAAAAAACAGTGTAAGTTTTTCTCTAACTTGATCTTTGTTAGATGCGATCACATAAAATACTCCACCAATAGATATGACAAATGTACTTTATATTTCAATGTGTCAAACCATTTCAATGCTCTGAAACTATGTTGAAGCTGGCAGGCAAGCAGACTATATTAAATTTTTCTCTGGAATCGACTTCAATTCTAGACTGAATTATTGGAATTTTAGTGACCCTAAAAAAGGCTGTCAGAAATGATATTCAACACAGAGTTTTCAAATCTAATGCTCTATTACACATACTTCACATAAAATAATATAGTTCCAATATAAACAAACCAGTCAAAAACAACATTCTATTTGTTCTTGTAATTTTGTACACATTTTGATACTGATTTGTCACAGCAGATTCTTAAATGTATTTGCTTCTTAAAAGAAAACTCACAGGCTTTACTTTATAATTCAATAGTTTGTTTGGATATGATGTAGTTATAATGTCTGCCCAAAATGTTTCTTTTATTTTTAAAGTACATCAGCACAATAAACAGCTAGCTAATAGTTATTAGCAGTCCTGGGTTTCTCAAAACTACTTTCTACTTTGTTTTGTTTTTTCCACATAGAACAAAATTGTCTTAAGTGATTTCCAGCAATGCACAACCAGTTGCACTGGGAGTCCAATTAGCTGTCTGTGAAAGGGGAGGTGGTTTATATCCCTTTTCTAGTTCTGACAGGAGGACAGGCATCTTTCACTGCATGGAAGTCCTGAAACTAGGAATGTACAAAGCAATTCAATCTTGAATTTATTCTATTTTTCTAAGAATTAAAAACACATTGTACATGCATCTATATTTTTGCCATTGCTCCTGCAGCTGGCTGCTTTACACAATGTCAATATCATGCTCCTGGCAAAGAATGTCACATCTCAAGAAGTGTTAATGTAAGAAAAGGGAGAAATAAAATGGAAAGCCAGTTTACTAACTTATCAACACATCATTTTAAACTTCTACCGCTTGTAGAAGATACATTTTTTCTACTGTATGAAGCCACAGGTGGGTATCTAACTTGATCTTTGGATTGTCTAGCCCTGTGACAGACAGCAAGGAGCCAGAGGGGATCCCACAGTAAAGAGTCCAGCTCGGAAGTGGGCCTGGTTAAATCCACACCTGCAGCCTTTAACTCTGCCCAGAGGCACCAGAGAAACTGATGACACAAGGGCCAATGCCATTCAACTGGAAGTGATAGCCAACCGCTCCCAACCCAGTGCTAAAGGTGAATGCAGTTAACAACAAAGCAATGCACCTGCCTGCACACACACAAACGCATACACACACTTATTTTCAGATGGGTCATTTTAAGATATTCATTTTACTCATAGTGTTAAGGGATAAACACTATCTGGCTTAGTAGAACTCCAAATTGAAATAAGAAATTCTACGGTATTCTTGGTTTTATAATATTTTATTGTGTGAACTGAGGCCCACTGTTTAGACTTTTGTGTATTAGTCCTGAGGCAAGAAGATCATTAATATCTGCCTTTTCAAATTATTTTCCGAAAATAAAATGATCTTTAAGAATTACAGATTATCATCATTACCCTGTGCTTAAGTTAACAGCTTTTCTCTTCATTTAAGAACAGTCTCCTGTGGCAGTCTGAGGCATAGTCACATTCCTAATTTTTCAAAAGGTTCAACTCGTTAGCCAAATGATTTGTTAATGATTTGTTTCCTCTTTTGTTTATTTTGACTGGCAAACATCTGATACGTAGCAATCCTAAAAATTTCACTGTAATCCAGTTAGGATCAGCCTGGCTCACCAATATGGGATGAATTTACACTGAACTGTAAGCTTGGACATGAGCTAACAAGTTAGCAATTGGCAGCAGGTTAGATCTCTTGTGAATTCCTGCTGTTACTCGTGGAACAGTTTTGGCAGTCAATTCATAAACTATAGGTAAGGATATGCTTACTTCCCTCAAAATCATGTCCATTAGCTTTAGAAATGAAGACCAGCTTTTCTTACAAAATAATTTCCAAAGTTTTACAAAGGGGAAGAAAAAGTCGACCTTGGATGAGTATGTCTGTGTATCAGTGTAAGGAAATATCTTCAACAAGAATTTGGAACGTTGAAGGTAGCCAGGACATACATAGGTCATGCAGTCTAGGCCTTTCGATTGCACTTAAAGAAAGCTGGTTTCCACCTTTGGCTGACTTTATTTCATGTAACTATGACAAAATCACAATCAAGGCACTCAACGTTTCTTTGCTATCTAGGCTTCCAAAAAGAAGCAACAGACATGTCTCCCAATTTAATCTATTCCCTAATGGGAATAATTTTGACACTAGTCATGTAAACTAGCAAAGAGCACCAGTCTGACTCATAACATTACTAAACTATTTTTTAACTAAGACTTATTTTTGTTTCAGGAGCATAATTTTAATCCATTTTTTCCTAAATAACAATCTATGTTCAATACGTATGCCTGCATTATTAACACAGCACCAATTGCTATAACCAGTGCTAACTGGGGACTAATTAACACTAGCTATTGCCTAGTCATATCATTTACCTGTATATTGATCTAGTATTGTCTGACTCACTACGACAAGGAGTAGTTTTTGCTACGCCTTAGCAATTGACATCATCTAGATGAAAGATATAGTTAAAACCAGACAGAAATAATCAATGAGTGGTTGGATATACAGTTTGGAACATGAAGGGGAGTTCAGAACTGAACATGTTACTTTCCAAGTCATAAAGGTAGACATCCAAAAGTAGATTCTGTGAACAGCCACCATCGTGGTGCTTCCTTCCTCTATTTCTTACTATATTGTTCTCACTCTGTTTCCTCATCTTTATTTTTCTTAACATCTTTACTGAAGTATAATTGCTTTACAATGGTGTGTTAGTTTCTGCTTTATAACAAAGTGAATCAGCTTTACAAATACATACATCCCCATATCTCCTCCCTCTTGCGTCCCCCTCCCACCCTCCCTATCCTACCTGTCTAGATGGTCAAAAAGCACCTAGCTGCTCTCCCTGTGCTATGTGGCTGCTTCCCACTAGCTATCTATTTTACATGTGATAATATATATAAGTCCATGCCACTGTCTCACTTTGTCCCAGCTTACCCTTCCCCCTCCCTGTGTCTTCAAGTCCATTCTCTACATGTACCTCTTTATTCCTGCCCTGCCCCTTGGTTCTTCAGAACCATTTTTTTTCTTTTTTTTTTAGATTCCATATATATGTGTTAGCATACAATATTTGTTTTTCTCTTTCTGACTTACTTCACTCTGTATGACAGCTCTGGGTCCATCCACCTCACTACAAATAACTCAATTTCGTTTCTTTTTATGGCTGAGTAATATTCCATTGTATATATGTGCCACATCTTCTCTATCCATTCATCTGTCGATGGATACTTAGGTTGCTTCCATGTCCTGGCTACTGTAAAGGGAGCTGCAGTGAACATTGTGGTACTTGACTCTTTTTGAATTATGGTTTTCTCAGGGTATATGCCCAGTAGTGGGATTGCTGGGTCATAGAGTAGTTCTATTAGTTTTTTAAGGAACCTCCTTACTGTTCTCCATAGTGGCTGTATCAATTTACATTCCCACCAACAGTGCAAGAGGGTTCCCGTTTCTCCACACCCTCTCCAGCATTTATTGTTTGTAGATTTTTTGATGATGGCCATTCTGACTGGTATGAGGTGATACCTCACTGTAGTTTGGATTTGCATTTCTGTAATGATTAGTGACGTTGAGCATCATTTCATGTGTTTGTTGGCAATCTGTATAACTTCTTTGCAGAAATGTCTATTTAGGTCTTCTGCCCATTTTTGGATTGGGTTGTTTGTTTTCTTGATATTGAGCTGTATGAGCTGCTGGTATATTTTGCAGATTAATCCTTTGTCAGTTGCTTCATTTGCAAATATTTTCTCTCATTCTGACGGTTGCCTTTTCATCTTCTCTATGGTTTCCTTTGCTGTGCCAAAGCTTTTAAGTTTCATTAGGTCCCATTTGTTTACTTTTGTTTTTATTTCCATTTCTCTAGGAGGTAGGTCAAAAAGGATCTTGCTGTGATTCATGTCATAGAGTGTTCTGCCTATGTTTTCCTCTAAGAGTTTGATAGTGTCTGGCCTTACATTTAGGTCTTTGATCCATTTTGAGTTTATTTTTGTGTATGGTGTTAGGGAGTGTTCTAATTTCATTCTTTTACATGTAGCTGTCCAGTTTTCCCAGCACCACTTATAGAAGAGGCTGTCTTTTCTCCATTGTATACTCTTGCCTCCTTTATCAAAAAATAAGGTGATCATATGTGTGTGGGTTTATCTCTGGGTTTTCTATCCTGTTCCTTTGATCTATCTTTCTGTTTTTGTGCCAGTACCATACTGTCTTGATTAGTGTAGCTCTGTAGTATAGTCTGAAGTCCAGGAACCTGATTCTCCCAGCTCTGTTTTTCTTTCTCAAGATTGCTTTTGCTATTTGAGGTCTTTTGTGTTTCCATACAAATTGTGAAATTTTTTGTTCTAGTTCTGTGAAAAATCCTATTGATAGTTCGAAAGGGATTGCACTGAATCTATAGATTGCTTTGAGCACTATAGTCATTTTCACAATGTTGATTCTTCCAATCCAAGAACATGGTATATCTCTCCGTCTGTATCATCCTTAATTTCTTTTATCAGTGTCTTATAGTTTTCTGCACATAGGTCTTTTGTCTCCTTAGGTAGGTTTATTCCTAGGTATTTTATTCTTTTTGTTGCAATGGTAAATGGAACTGTTTCCTTAAATTCTCTTCCAGATTTTTCAGCACAGAGATTTCTGTGCACTAATTTTGTATCCTACTACTTTACCAAATTCATTGACTAGCTCTAGTAGTTTTCTGGTAGCATCTTTAGGATTCTCTATGTATAGTATCATGTCATCTGCAAACAGTGACAGCTTTACTTCTTCCTTTCTGATTTGGATTCCTTTTATTTATTTTTCTTCTCTGATTGCTGTGGCTAAAAATTCCACAACTATGTCGAATAACAGTGGTGAGAATGGACAGCCTTGTCTTGTTCCTGATCTTAGTGGAAATGGTTTCAACTTTTCACCATTGAGAATGATGTTGGCTGTAGGTTTGTCATATATGGTTTATTATGTTGAGGTAAGTTCCCTCTCTGCCTACTTTATGGAGTGTTTTTTATCATAAATCGGTGTTGAATTTTGTCAAAAGCTTTTTCTGCATTGATTGAGATGATCATAGGGTTTTTCTCCTTCAATTTGTTAATATGGTTTATCACATTGATTGATTTGCATATACTGAAGATTCCTTGCATTCCTCGGATAAACCCCACTTGATCATGGTGTGTGATCCTTTTAATGTGCTGTTGGATTCTGTTTGCTAGTATTTTGTTGAGGATTTTTGCATCTATGTTCATCAGTGATATTGGCTTGTAATTTTCTTTCTTTGTGACATCTTTGTCTGGTGTTGGTATTAGGGTGATGGTGGCCTCATAGAATGAGTTTGGGAGTGTTCCTCCCTCTGCTATATTTTGGAAGAGTTTGAGAAGGATAGGAGCTAGCTGTTCTCTCAATGTTTGATAGAATTCGTCTGTGAAGCCATCCGTCTTGGGCTTTTGTTTGTTGGAAGATTTTTAATCACAGTTTCAATTCCAGTGCTGTGATTGGTCTTTTTGTATTTCCCATTTCTTCCTGGTTCAGTCTCGGAAAGTTGTGCTTTTCTAAGAATTTGTCCATTTCTTCCAGGTCGTCCATTTTGTTGGCATAGAGTTGCTTGTAGTAATCTCTCATGATCCTTTGTATTTCTGCAGTGTCAGTTGTTACTTCTCCTTTTTCATTTCTAATTCTATTGATTTGAGTCTTCTCCCTTTTTTTGTTGATGAGTCTAACGGTTTATCAATTTTGTTTATCTTCTCAAAGAACCAGCTTTTAGTTTTATTGATCTTTGCTACTGTTACCTTCATTTCTTTTTCATTTATTTCATTTACTTATGATTTCATTCCTTCTGCTCACTTTGGGAGTGTTTTTATTCTTCTTTATCTAATTGATTTATGTGTAAGGTTAGGTTGTTTATTTGAGACTTTTTTGTTTCTTGAGGTAGGATTGTATTGCTATAAACTTCTCTCTTAGAACTGCTTTTGCTGCATCCCATAGGTTTTGGGTCAGAGTGTTTTCATTGTTATTTGTTTCTAGGTATTTTTTGATTTCCTCTTTGATTTCTTCAGTGATCTCTTGGTTATTAAGTAGTGTATTGTTTAGCCTCCATGTGTTTGTATTTTTTACAGATTTTTTTCCTGCAATTGCTATCTAGTCTCATAGCATTGTGGTCGGAAAAGATACTTGATACGATTTCAATTGTCTTAAATTTACCGAGGCTTGATTTGTGACCCAAGATATGATCTATCCTGGAGAATGTTCTGTGTGCACTTAAGAAAGTGTATTCGTTGTTTTTGGATGGAATATCCTATAAATATCAATTAAGTCCATGTTGTTTAATGTATCATTTAAAGGTTCTGTTTCCTTATTTATTTGCATTTTGGATGATTTGTCCAGTGGTGAAAGTCAGGTGTTAAAGTCCCCTACTATGAATGTGTTACTGTTGATTTCCCCTTTTATGGCTGTTAGCATTTGCCTTATGTATTGAGGTGCTCCTATGTTGGGTGCATAAATATTTATAATTGTTATATCTTCTCCTTGGATTGATCCCTTGATCATTATGAAGTGTCCTTCTTTGTCTCCTGTAACATTCTTTATTTTAAAGTCTCTTTTGTCTGATATGAGAATTGCTACTCCAGCTTTCTTCTGATTTCCATTTGCATGGAATATCTTTTTCCATCCCCTCACTTTCAGTCTGTATGTGTCCCTAGGTCTGAAGTGGGTCTCTTGTAGACAGCATATATACTGGTCTTGTTTTTGTATCCATTCAGCCAGTCTATGTCTTTTGTTTGGAGCATTTAATCCATGTACTTTTAAGGTAATTATCAATATATATGTTCCTTTTACCATTTTCTTAATTGTTTTGGGTTTGTTTTTGTAGGTCTTTTCCTTCTTTTATGTTTCCTCCCTAGAGAAGTTCCTTTAGCATTTGTTGTAGAGCTGGTTTGATGGTGCTGAATTCTCTTAGCTTTTGTCTGTAACGGTTCTCATTCCTCCCTCAAATCTGAATGAGATCCTTGCTAGGCAGAGTAATCTTGGTTGTAGGTTTTTCCCTTTCATCACTTTAAATATGTCCTGCCACTCCCTTGTGGCTTGCAGAGTTTCTGCTGAAAGATCAGCTGTTAACCTTATGGGGATTCCCTTGTATGTTATTTGTTGTTTTTC
The DNA here is from genome assembly GCF_003676395.1 of Aethalodelphis obliquidens. Classification (NCBI taxonomy): domain Eukaryota; kingdom Metazoa; phylum Chordata; class Mammalia; order Artiodactyla; family Delphinidae; genus Aethalodelphis; species Aethalodelphis obliquidens. Next base: position 9,687,714 of record NW_020837954.1, on the reverse strand, counting down.
CCTTACTGCTTTTAATATTTTTTCTTTGTATTTAATTTTTGATAGTTTGATTAATATGTGTCTTGGCGTGTTTCTGCTTGGATTTTTCCTTTATGGCACTCTCTGGGCTTCCTGGACTTGCTTGACTATTTCCTGTCCAATATTAGGGAAGTTTTCAACTTTAATCTCTTCCAATACTTTCTCAGTCCCTTTCTTTTTTTTCTTCTTCTTCTGGGACCCCTATAATTCGAATGTTGGTGTGTTTAATGTTGTCCCAGAGGTCTCTGAATTGTCCTCAATTCTTTTCATTCTTTTTTCTTTATTCTGCTCTGCAGTAGTTATTTCCACTATTTTATCTTCCAGGTCACTTATCCATTCTTCTACCTCAGTTATTCTGCTATTGATTCCTTCTAGAGAATTTTTAATTTCTTTTATTCTGTTGTTCATCATTGTTTGTTGGCTCTTTGGTTCTTCCAGGTCTTTGTTAAACATTTCTTGTATTTTCTCCATTCTGTTTCCAAGATTTTGGATCTTTACTATCATTATTCTGAATTCTTTTTCAGGTAGACTGCTTATTTCCTCTTCATTTGTTTGGGCTGATGGGTTTTTACCTTGCTTCTTCATCTGCTGCATGTTTCTCTGTCTTCTCATTTTGCTTAACTTACTGTGTTTGGGGTCTCCTTTTCACAGGCTGCAGGTTCATAGTTCCCACTGTTTTTGGTGTCTGCCCCTAGTGGCTAAGGTTGGTTCAGTGGGTTGTATAGGCTTCCTGGTGGAGGGGAGTAATGCCTGTGTTCTGGTGGATGAGGCTGGATCTTGTCTTTCTGGTGGGCAGGACCATGTCCGGTGGTGTATTTTGGGGTTCCTGTGACCTTATTATGATTTTAGGCAGCCTCTCTGCTAATGCGTGGGGCTGTGTTCCTAGCTTGTTAGTTGTGTGGCATAGGGTGTCCAGCACTGTAGCTTGCTGGTCATGGAGCTGAGGCTTGGTGTTGAGATGGAGATCTCTGGGACAGCGTTTGCCTTTTGATACTACGTGGAGTCAGGAGGTCTCTGGTGGACCAATGTCCTGAACTTGGCTCTCCCACCTCAGAGGCACAGGCCTGACACCCAAGACCCTGTCAGCTCCACGGCTTTTGGGAAGTCTGAGGTCTCTGCCCGCGTTCAGTAGGTGATCTGTAGGAGTTGTTCCACATGTAGATGTATTTCTGATGTATTTGTGGGGAGGAAGTTGATCTCCACGTCTTACTCCTCCACCATCTTGAAGGTCTCTTCTCATTTTTAAAATGGAGCAAAAGGGTCATACTTCAGGGATTTCTTTTGATAATGTATTTTTTCCCAAGGAGCATTAAGTTTTATTAAGTGACAGAATGTAGTGTCACTTAGTTATATGGGTAAGGTGATTATTTGCAAAATAAATAAATAAACTACAGATTTTTATCTCAGCATTTAACAAACATGACTGTAATCCAATTTTTATGATGTTATGCCTGGTAATTTTTAACCTTTATATTTCATACGCAAGCATACAGATTACTGAGAGCAAACATGCACATACACATACACACACATACTCTCTCCTCCAAGATACATTAGAGGCGTCCCCACATGCTCAACCCCCTTCAAGATGTGTTCCCAAGTTGGTTAGTAAAAGCTCCCTTAAGCACTAACAACAGGGCCACTCCCACTACCAAGGCTGACATGCTTAGTGAATATGTATCTGCATCTTCATAAACTAAACTGGGTCTGCAAAGTCAAATAAACCAAACAAGAAAATGGGCACCATATTTTTTTAAATCCATCCCAAGCGCAGAATATACTCAATTGTCTGATAAATTGGTTAAAATTGGTGCCACTATTATTGAGTCACTGAAGAGTTTAGTTCTGTCACCATATTAACTGTGTCATGTAGCAATTGCACCTAATGAACTTAATGTGGCTTATGGCTATGCACTGCTTCCTCTCAGAAACAAAATCTAAATGTTCCCGAGTCTGGCAAAACTGGCATCCAATACTATCTCAGTAGAGGCACACAAGCACTAAGGTTCCATTCTGGCCTCTGGCTAATGTATTTTTATTTCATGTTTTCTCGAAATGTAAGACGTTCGCACTAGAGTGCTCAGCAGCTTTCAAAAACAAAAAAAGCCACAGCAGAAATCTGTGGTTTGTTTCTGACAAGTTCACGGCACACAAAATTTCTACAACTCATGACAGGGTGGTTGAAGAGGATTCTCAAATAAGATTAATCACGAAGGCAGTAACTTATGGACTTTTACCCACATGAACTGAAATGGAATCATTCTTGGAAGTAAAAGGAGCATGGAAAGAAAATAAAAACAGGCTTTTAAAAACCACTACGACACTTCTATAAATTTCTGGAATGATATGAAAGCCATACCATAATGCTCAACTCTACTTGACACTCAAGGACCTACCCTGTCATAACTGAAAGTGTTAGAAGGTCCTTCCGATATTTACAGAAGTGAACTCACCAAACACTGAGATGCAATGGTCAACATTATAGTGAGTCTGCAATGTAGTTGGATACCCATATCAATTTTTTTTAACACCATTCTGTAGTTTTGCCTTTTGTGCTCCTTGTTGAAGGCAGATTTCATAAGGTTTTAAAGGTAAATCTGAGCTCTTCTTGTCAACAACATATTTAAATTTTAGAGGTTTTTTTTTCCTCCTTTTTCTCTAAAAGTGCCCCCACTTCATCGTTTCTGCCACTTAGGAGCTATTTGCCCAGTGTTGCTGCTGCTGCAACTCTTCCCTCATGGAGCTCAAAAGGCATAGCTTCTCTCAAAGGACATCTAAATGTGGCCATCAGTCTTACTCCTCCCCCTCCAAAGCACAAGAGTCTCCGGACAAAGCCGTCCTTCAGTTTTGCCCACGTGTGCTGGAGCTAACCTCTAGATCATGCTACTCCAACTCCCTTCTTACAACCCAATCACTCTCAAAACAGCCAAATCTCTACTCTTCCATGACTGAGCAGGGCTGACCTCAAAATAAAACTTTAAAGTCTAAAGCTATGGCAATTAAAATTTCACAGTGCAAATAAATCTTGCCAATTGCTCTCTGGCAATATCTTCAAGGATGCTATTTCTCTACAACGGATCATGACTATAAATGGTATCTAGCACCCTTTAGCCCCAAGGACACCAAAGCCTGTGAAAGCGTAAACATATTGGATAAATTCAACTTCGCAGTAACTGCACTTAAGTAAACTGGGCATCAGAATAATGGACTGAACAGTGCCGTGTTAAAGGTCGATAGTAAGTCTGAACAGGGCAGTGGCAGAGCTGTCATGTCCACTGCTGTCAGGTGAGACCTCGACATTGCCAAGAAGGGGTCGAACAGAACAGGCTCTAAGACTTCAAAGGCTCCTAAGCTCTACTGACCTTTGGCGGGCTAGTCCCCAGAGGGAAACAGCACTAACAACATGCATGGGAAACAAGCTCATCTTTAGGGGCCAATGCAGTAGCCTGGGCGTGAACTAGGCACGAGTGGAAGAGTATCCCATTTGTCACTGAAGTCTGATTTGAAGGACTGACTGCTGAATCGGGGCATACAGAAGTTACATCATATCCCCAATACCTTACCTAAATTTTCATACATAGAACATGTTCCTCACCAGGTGTTGGTACTTAGGATTTTCTTTTAGCTTAATTCCCTGTAAGTGCATCACTACTACGCTTAACAAATACCTGCAGACTACTAAACTGAAGGTTGATAATTTGCCATGCAAAACTAGCCTTTTACACACAGACAAAAGCGAAGAAGTAGTTACCTTGATAAATCAGATTTGGGGCAGGAGGGCGGTACCAGAAATATCTATTTTCTTTGATTTGAATCCGAGTCTGTCTTAGGAAAAACCATCAGGCACACACCCAGAGGAGCCACCCCCCTCCACAGTCAGTGCCTTCCTTCCCTCCTTCTTCCCACATTCATTCCCACTCCCAGCCGTGCTGGCAGCAGAAGCTTCACGACATGCTTGCTCTGTCCTTCCTGTTTGGCTAGTCAAGGGTCTCGTGGTGTTGCCTTAAGTATCTCCCTCCTAGGTGGTACACCAATAAAAATAATAGGAGCAGCTAACATTTATTGGGCACTTACATGGTTATTCACTTAGTCTTCCATGCGGTCCTATAAATTAGTTTTCTATTTTTATCTTCATCTTACAGATGCAGAGGCCAACGTTCTAAGCACGCTTGTTGACAGCTACACGACTAACAAGAGTGTCATGATTTGAATCCAGGTGTTTTGTTTTTTGTTTTTGCGGTACGCGGGCCTCTCACTGCCGTGTACTCTCCCACTGCGGAGCACAGGCTCCGGACGCGCAGGCTCAGCGGCCATGGCTCACGGGCCCAGCCACTCTGCGGCACGTGGGATCTTCCCAGACCGGGGCATGAACCCGTGTCCCCTGCATCGGCAGGCAGACTCTCAGCCACTGCGCCACCAGGGAAGCCCATGAATCCAGGTGTTTTAATGAGTCTGAAACTTCACCACCACTGTATATGGTTCTAGGTGGCAAGAGGTTTCTCATAGTCCCCCCCCACTTCCCCCTCATTCTCTCTCCAAAAATCAATCCTTACTTCTGCACTATATTCTATACCGTCCTAGTTTTTGCTTATTGTCACAATGGGAGGCAACCTCATAAACATATCCATGATAAAGTCTTAAAAGCAGATGACCATATGGAGAATGGGCTGGGGAGGGGCGCAGACAAGACTGGAGGAAGGGAAGACAATTAAGAGGTTGATTCAGGCAAGAGATGATGGTGGCCTAAGATGGGTTACACCAGTGGAAATGGAGATCAGTGCAGATCTGACAACTATTTAGAATACAGTAGCAACAGGGTGTAGTGCCTGATTGAATATGGGTAAGAGAATGGGGGTGGAGGGACCAAGAATGATGCCTCAGTTGTGGATTATAAAACTGAGGGAATGATGATGCCATATATTGAAATAGAGAAGAGGGAAGAAGGAACAGGTTTTAGCAGGAGCTGAAGAGTTTAGTTTTGGAGTGAAGGTCACAGTGATTGCTGGATATTCATGAACAACAGGATGTTGGATGAGTATGTCTGAAGCTCAGGAAAGAGAAATGGGACAGTGACGTAATGCAGTCATATTAAGCATAATAACAAACTACAGGAGTGAATGGTATTGGCCCAGATGCCATAATGTAACTCTGCTTCTAATTTTAGGTATTTATTCCACTAAGAGGTCAACAGGCTCAACCAGCAACATGTTTTCTGTACCTGATTGGTGTATCATTCTCTTCTTCTAGTGAGACAATTACTTTAAGAATATAATTTCTACCAGTACACACAGGTTTAAAGGCAATTTTTAAAACCTTTAAAAATACTTTTTCAATAGCTATATATACTATCCATAAACCCCTGTGCTGCATTTCTCTATTCAGGTTTTACTATTTTCAGTTATTGCTGTTCATATGTTGCCCTCTGAACATGTTCTTTTTTTTCTTTTTTTTTTTTTTTTTTTTTACTGTACGCGGGCCTCTCACTGTTGCGGCCTCTCCCTTTGCGGAGCACAGGCTCCGGACGCGCAGGCTCAGCGGCCATGGCCCACGGGCCCAGCCGCTCCGCAGCACGCGGGATCCTCCCGGACCGGGGCACGAACCCGTGTCCCCTGCATCGACAGGCGGACTCTCAACCACTATGCCACCAGGGAAGCCCTGAACATATTCTTTGTTTAAAATATACCTGTGCTCTCTCTTCCTGTAAGCTATATATATTTTTAGAGGTAAGAATTTGTTGCTTCTCTTATTAAATAAAACCTGCTAACAGTCCCAGTAACAAGTTAGCGTTTCTTTTTTTTATTAGATAGCATCTTATAAGTTGAGAGGAGACCGAGGAGGAAAGGCTTAAATTGGTATACATTTTTAAATGCTCAAGTATTAGAATCTGGCACATGCATTTGTGGGCCGGTGTGTGTGCATATGTGTGCCTGGTGATGGCATGTGTGGGGAAATCGATCTAGGGTCTAGCTATTTCAGAAAGAATTAGTCACATGATTCTGAACACTCCCTAACTAGGAACACTGCATTACAATTTATTACCTTACTGATGACCCTTCAAGTGTAATAAAGAATCCAGTAAATCAGAATAACTGATAATTCAGGGTCGTCTGAAGTTCAGCTTTACATTATGTAACAATGTGAAAAAATATATGGAGGTAAACATTTACCTTCATACAGAATGATGTATTTCAGCCCTTTGGAAGCACCCATTTATAATCAACAGCAGAAATACAATGTAACCAGAGACTGGAATTCAGGGCTGGTATTCTAGTGTAATTAAAAATAATTCCCACATTTATTAAAACTGAACCTAGGGCTTCCCTGGTGGCGCAGTGGTTGAGAGACCGCCTGCCGATGCAGGGGACATGGGTTCGTGCCCCGGTCCGGGAAGATCCCACATGCCGCGGAGTGGCTGGGCCCGTGAGCCATGGCCGCTGGGCCTATGCGTCCGGAGCCTGTGCTCCACAACAGGAGGGGCCACAACAGTGAGAGGCCCGCGTACCGCAAAAAAAAAAAAAAAAAAAAACTGAACCTAATTGCTTATACTGTAAAATTTAGATCAGGGGATGATATGCATTAAAAGTAACTTATGTTCCAGAACTTTCACTAATTCAGACTGACACAGCTTCCAGATAATTCATACTTGTGAAGTTTTTTTTAATGAAATACTAAAAGTAATAGCATATTTATTAATACTGAATGAGCAAAATAGCTAACAGTGTACCAAAAGTTTTATTTTAGCCCTTGTAATTTAAATGTCGCTATAATTATCCAAGTAGGTTTTTCTATTATGAATATAGCAATAGATACCATTATGTATCAATACCTTAAGAAATGACTCTGTAGATCAATTATTTGCATAGCTCAGAATGCTTCTTTCCTGCTAAGTAAAATTAAGTCTTAAAATAGTCACAATTAAAGTTTTTCAAAAAGAGTGGCTCAATTAATTAATGGGTCAGAGAAAAGCCTCTCTACTACAACTCTGTATCTTAAATTCCAGGGAAAATGCAATTGGTGGTTTAAAGCTGAAATGAATACTCAACATAGGAAAACCTACCTTCCCATTATTAGCATCAATTCAGAATGTTTAAAATCACCTCATCAGAAAGGACCTGGATGGAGGTCATTTGTAAATAAAATTACCCCTCTTAACCCAGAGAAAAGAGTCACTAAGAGCACTGACCACCCCCAGACCATTTCACAAGGACAAAAAAGTGACTGTAATTTGTGGGGCTATATGTACTTATCTCAAAATATTTAAAAGTCCTTAGTAGAATGTTACCCATAAACCAAAACTTCTTTTTTTTTTTTTTTTGAGGTACGCGGGCCTCTCACTGTTGTGCCTTCTCCCGTTGTGGAGCACAGGCTCCGGACGCGCAACCTCAGCAGCCATGGCTCACGGGCCCAGCCACTCCGCGGCATGTGGGATCCTCCCGGACCGGGGCACGAATCCATGTCCCCTGCATCGGCAGGCGGACTCTCAACCACTGCGCCACCAAGGAAGCCCCAAAACTTATTATTTTTCTATAAAGGACAACAAAATAGTGAAAACGTGGATTTTAGAATCCAATAATTGCTTCAGTGTAGTATTTCTCTCCTTTCCCCTCCCAGTTTGGACTCCAGTGACTGCAAATACAAAACTCTAAGCATATAAGCCCAGTAAAGGCATAGCCACTGCTAGCCTGCTAGGGATTTTCCACATTTATTAAAACAATGAAAAACTGGTTATCCTTAGATACTTAGGTAGATACACACTTAAGTACCTAATTTCGAAATATCAGTTCTTCCCATTTTGCTTTTTCTCTACAATACATGACTTCCAACTATCCCCTGGATTGAGTATCTTACATTACTTTATGCATCCTTGTATATTTCTTGAGTTAATTATAAATATTATTTAGTTTCATTTAATTTTAAGTAATTTCTTTCAGAGAAGAGAGCTTCTTTTATACAAAGCACTTTCAAAGGCTAAGCATCACCCTTTCCTAGTACCACCTTCTTTACATTCAAACTCTGTTTTTCCTTTACTATATGTGATGTAAAGTCTTAAAGCCAGGGTTCTGAACTTAGGGTTCATAGGGTCCATGGGATGGATTCACCAGTTTTTTGAGTCCTGAAATACATGCAGAATTTTGCAAGTGTGTAGAAAACATGCGAAGGGTGGTAATATTAAGATATTCACAACTTTCATCAGATCTTTAAGAGTCTATGTTCTCAAATTTAGTACCAAATGAATTACGGTACTATAATGTTATGCAAATTATGACATTTATTTATACTAGAGCCGTCACTAAAGCTGAGCAGCGTCACAGGCGGACTCAGCAGCAGAGGTGCCCTTGCTCACCTGCCAGCAGCACATGCTACAAGCTCACATGTAAGTAAACTGTCCAGGGCCTCCCATAGGGGAACCGCCATTGCCCCAGACAGAACTTCAGGATCTGAGCTGAGCTGGACCTGACACTGTGTACCAGGGCTTTTGTGTACATTGGAAAAAACTCTCAAGGTTCTTCCCGTGACAGACTTAGAGTCCTGAACGTGGGCTTGGCTCCTGGAACATGGACCAACTCTCAGTTCTCAACAGCCCCCTAGACTGGGCATCTTTGCGCAGCACACAAACTGCACAACTGGTTTCAGTCTCAGACAATTTGAAGAATGAGAAAACTTCAGTTAATGCCAGTTTTCATGTTCCATCACTCTTGAGGGAAAGGGGAGACCACTACAAACTTACACAGCTTCACTGATTTTATTTCCCAATCAGTCTCACTTGAGAGTCTTAACCTGCGTTTACCAAGTTAGGTAAAATATGAAAAATCTATTCTGATGTAACTAGTTTCATTTTCTTGCTTCTTATTTTAAGAATTAAATAGCCAAATAGAGCTTGAAATTCGACCTTGGCTGGAATCTACATGCCCACTTATGAGCTCTGTGACTTCTGAGTCTCAGTTTCTTAAAGTGTCTGGTACAGCACTAGCACAGAGTAGGTAGTCAATATATAGAATTCACCATTGTCACTGTCATCATTATCATCATCTCTGGAGCAGTCAAATGCCTACCATTTATAACTGGACTCTCTGTAATCCCATATTAAATGTGAAAAAATAGTCTATAAAATATCAGAATTAAAATTGATATTGGGCCCACACATATGGTAACCTAATTTATGATAAAGGCAATACCGCTGGGAGCGGGAGAAGATAATGCCAGTTAAATAAATGGTGCTGGATTATTTAGATACCCATATGGGCCCCAACCTCATGCCACATACAAAAATTAATTCCAGAGAGTTTGAGAGCTCAAAGGTTTTTTAATAAATACTTATCAACATCTCCATGATGTTGAAGTAGGCAAAGACTTCTTAAATAGAACACAAATATTTCTAAGTAGGAAAAATATTAATTGCACTATATTAAAGTTAAGAATTTCTATTCACCTGTAGACAATTTAAAGAGTGGAAAGGAAATATTCAGAGGGAGAGGTGATATTTGCATCTAGCAAAGAGATATATATCTAAAATATATAAGAGCTCCGACAAATTAATTTCTTAAGGCAGATAAATAACCCAGCAGAAAAAATAATTGGGCAAAACACTTGAATAGGCACTTCACAAAAGCTGATACTAAATAGCCACTGGACATCCAAAAACGGGTTCAACGTCACTGGTCATCAGGAAATTACAAACTAAAACCACAATGTCACATATATCCACCAGAATGTCTAAAAACATAAGACAGAAAAAAAGTGTTGGCAAAGATACAGAGCCATTGGAATTCTCATATTGCCTAAAGGAGTATAACTTGGTATAATCACTTTGGAAAATTGACAATATTTACAAAAGATATGCATATACATACCCTATTACTGAGCAAGTAGGCGTCTAGATATACACCAGAAGAGATAAGTACACGTTACCACAAAGACATGTACGACAATGTTCATATCTACACTATTAGTAATAATTCAGATGCTCTCCAACACTAAAATAAACAAACTGTAGTACATTCTCAAAAGGAAACACTATACAGCAATGAGAATGAACAAACGACAGTGGTACATAAGCCTACTGCTAAATTTCACAAACAATGTTGAGCAAAAGAAGTCAAAGATAAAGGAATACACACACTACATGATTCCATTTACCTGAAGTTCAAGAACAGCAAAAACTCATCTATGGTGTTAGGAGACAGAATTACTCTTGGAGTAGAAAAGGAAAATGACTTGAAAGGGACACGAGCATGTCTTTCAGGTGCTGGTAATGTTTTATTTCTTGATTAAGGTGTTGGTTATATACAAGCATCACCATTTTTATGCCAAGCTGGAAGAAAGTAGTTAATAGAAGTTTTGGGACATTAAACAAGTGACAGAGTTCCAGATGACCATTAAAGTGACATTTAAAATATTCCTCAGACATGAATCAAACAGTCAAATGCTAAGAGAACAAGCTGAGAAGCTAAGCTTAGAGGAGCTGCTGGGGAGACTTCCATGGTCATGCATGACCCTCGTGGAAGGTGGCTGAGAGCCTTCTGCCTTCCATGCATACTTGCAGCAATGGAGAGAGTTCTTGACCTTATAAACTGCTTATTTAAAGAGTGTGTCATTTTGTATAAGGGCAAAAAAATAAATAAAAATAAGTTTTTGAAATAGTTTGCTCCTAAACAAAAAGGACTTGATGTGGGAGATAAAAATTACAAAATTGAAAGAATGATACATGCTGATTAAACATAGAATTTCCTTTTAAAAGATCATTAATATTTGCACACAGTTTTATAAAAATACTCTAAAAAATCACTGGTATGAATGTTTAAACTAGTTTTGAAAAACACATTTTCTATTAAGGTCAGAGTTGAATGTATTTTAAGAAAAATCAAATTTTCTCAAGTATTATTCACTTAAAGTGATACCTGCAAAATGACAACTATTGTGAGTTTGTTTTCCTCCAATAAATTTTTTAAAATGAAAAAAAAAAAGAGTGCCAGACTATGTGTATGGGTTTACAATGCAAAAACAAAAACAAAAACAAAAAACCACACAAAACCAAAAGTAAAATAATTTAATCATAGAAATGTAGATTACATGTTTAGTTCAACTGTATCATTTCCCATATGAGGAAAGACTTCGTCACATGCATAGGTCACAGCTTTGACTAACGATAAGACCTGAGCTAGAAGCCTGGGCTCTTGATTCATGGTTCAGTACTAAACCCATTCACAATTCTCACCTTTAGCGTCCAAAAACTAGCTTCAATTTTTTGAAACTGAATTGGCTTAGCTAAATTATGATTTGGGTGTTACATCAATCAAGCCTGAACATTTAAGAAGAGGGAAGATAAACTAGCAGAGTTAAATACAGTCATGACAACTAATATCTAAGAATTGGCCAAACAGTACTTTCTAGCTGGCCTAATCAATTCTTTGCATAGTTTATTTAGCAATGGCAGAAAGAGGGCAGTTTGTGAAAGATAGGTCTAGAAGTTTTAAAAAGATAACACCAAGATTCCCATGGGAAATCTTCCCATCCTGATAAAACATATTGGCACAGGGATGTATGAAAGCTTCCTAAACCTAACCGTATTAGATTAGGAGGGGGAAAGGGAGTGTTTCCCTCCAACCTGAAACTCAGAACCATAGCACTGCCTGTGGTATACTACTGATTTAATTTGAAGATCTATACTTCATGTACACTAGATTCACAAAATTAAGCTGGAATCACCTTCGTAACAGAAAAGAGACAATGGCCATGCCTTAGCGTAAAGCTTTATTTCCTTTAAGGCTCAATATCACACCAGCATCCTGACTTTCTGCTGTTATTCATCTGGACAAGATACCTTTTCACCAAGAAAACCACGAAGCACAGGACTTATTGCCATAATGAAGTTCTTTCAGATCTCTGTTTTTTCCGCAGAGCCTAGGAGAAAGGCGTTCATCTCACCAGGCAGCTTACTAGGATTAGCACTGAATAAGACACCACGGAATGTCAGGCCTATCAGTTACTAAACATGCATCATACAAACTTTGTCTTTGCGAGAACCTCTGCTCTGCATTTGTCATCCACCCGAATAATTAACAAGTACATGCTGCTTGCCAGCAGCTTAGGGAATTAATTTCCCCAGATTAAATTCAGATCACGTCCACAAAAACTCAGACCACACACACACACACACACACACACACACACACACACTGCACTCCTACCTTTCAACGACTGAAAGGTATGAAACACATTGCACAGCCTCCAACTTTGGAGATTTAAAACTCAAAGATTGTAAAGTCAGACTAGTAATATTTTAAATGTCAGTTTGATGGTCATCTAGAGCTCTGCTGTCACTTGTTTAATGTCCCAACACTTACATTAACTACTTTTCTGCCAGCTTGAAATAAAATGGTAATTCCACAATTCTATATAGGCACTATTTTATAAAATCTATGTGAGTAACTGCATATTCGAAAAATCATATCCATTAAAACCTTTCAGAAAAGCATCAACTGCATGACAAAAAAAAAAAACCCAAGATACATATGTTCTAACATGGGAAAAAACAAAATTTAAAGCAAAAATCTGATTCAGAGGTTTCTGAATACGTAATAGTGGCTGCAGTGAATTTGTACATTGCTCATTTCATTTGAAGCTAGTAATTATATCTGTTAATCTTCCTTCATCACACAATTAAGCAAGATAAAATGTGCGGCCACACAGATAAACCCACACACATATGGTCACCTTATCTTTGATAAAGGAGGCAGGAATGTACAGTGGAGAAAGGACAGCCTCTTCAGTAAGTGGTGCTGGGAAAATTGGCCAGCTACATGTAAAAGTATGAAATTAGAACACTCCCTAACACCATACACAAAAATAAACTCAAAGATTAAAGACCTAAATGTAAGGCCAGACACTATAAAAGTCTTAGAGGAAAACATAGGCAGAACACTCTATGACATAAATCACAGCAAGATCCTTTTTGACCCTCCTCCTAGAGAAATGGAAATAAAAACAAAAATAAATAAATGGGACCTAATGAAACTTCAAAGCTTTTGCACAGCAAAGGAAACCATAAACAAGACCAAAAGACAACCCTCAGACTGGGAGAAAATATTTGCAAATGAAGCAACTGACAAAGGATTAATCTCCAAAATTTACAAGCAGCTCATGCAGCTCAATAACAAAAAAACAAACAACCCAATCCAAAAATGGGCAGAAGACCTAAATAGACATTTCTCCAAAGAAGATATACAGATTGCCAACAAACACCTGAAAGAATGCTCAACATCATTAACCATTAGAGAAATGTAAATCAAAACTACAATGAGATATCATCTCACACCAGTCAGAATGGCCATCATCAAAAAATCTAGAAACAATAAATGCTGGAGAGGGTGTGGAGAAAAGGGAACACTCTTGCACTGCTGGTGGGAATATGATTTCGTACAGCCACTATGGAGAACAGTATGGAGGTTCCTTAAAAAACTACAAATAGAACTACCATATAATCCAGCAATCCCACTACTGGGCATATACCCTGAGAAAACCATAATTCAAAAAGAGTCATGTACCAAAATGTTCATTGCAGCTCTATTTACGATAGCCAGGACATGGAAGCAACCTAAGTGTCCATCATCGGATGAATGGATAAAGAAGATGTGGCACATATATACAATGGAATATTACTCAGCCATAAAAAGAAATGAAATTGAGCTATTTGTAATGAGGTGGATGGACCTAGAATCTGTCATACAGAGTGAAGTCAGAAAGAGAAGGACAAATACCATATGCTAACACATATATATATGGAATTTAAGAGAAAAAAAAATGGTCATGAAGAACCTAGAGGTAAGACAGGAATAAAGACACAGACCTACTAGAGAATGGACTTGAGGAAATGGGCAGGGGGAAGGGTAAGCTGTGACAAAGCGAGAGAGTGGCATGGACATATACACACTACCAAACGTAGAATAGACAGCTAGTGGGAAGCAGCCGCATAGCACAGGGAGATCAGCTCAGTGCTTTGTGACCACCTAGAGGGGTGGGATAGGGAGGGTGGGAGGGAGGGAGACGCAAGAGGGAAGAGATATGGGAACATATGTATATGTATAACTGATTCACTTTGTTTTAAAGCAGAAACTAGCACACCATTGTAAAGCAATTATACTCCAATAAAGATGTAAAAAAAAAAATAAAAAAATAAAAATTGTGGCCATTAATACAGAGGGAAGATCAGGGATTTTACATTGAAACTCTTCACTGTTAAAATATTGATTTATCATATATAAAACAGAAAAAAGTTTAAAGATCATAAAGTGAGTAGTTTGAAAATTGAATGCATCTCTTTTAATTTCCACTTTCTAATAATTATGTATTGTCCACGTAGTTGATGGTATCAAGAAATAAAAATAAATGGACTTTTTTCCTCAAAAGTGTGATTTTAATGGAGGCTACTTGCTTTATAAGCTACGGGGCATTTGGTAAACTGTATTGCTCATCTCCAGTTCAGATCCTTTTTTTTTTAATTGTTAGCCACATTCTAAACCACCCTAAATTGTGGAGATGCTCACTGCTGTTAAACACAGTGGGTCCCAGGGGGTAAGGTACCTACTAAGGACATCGTGAGCTCCATTCAAGTATGAAGACAATATAAACACATTCCTTATTTTCACTGTAAGTACATTAGGGATCTATTAAAATGTACTCTTATTGCCAGGAAAACTGATCTGTGTTGATATCCTAAGCTTTCATTAGAATGACACAGTTTAAACTTCTAGAACTTCACTCTTTTCAATGAGATGCTCTTACCTCTTTGCTTGAAGGGTATATTTATGTGTGTACAAGGGTTCAATACTTGCCTAACATTAAATCGTTCCCCCAACCACTCTGAGCATTAACAATATACTCCTGCTTTCCTCTAAACTTGTCCTACGAAAATTACTTCTGACAATTTTAATCAGAAATTTATTATTTCTATTAGTTTAAGACGGTTAACCAAATACGAATGGATTTTCAATTAATCATCTGGATAAACAAAAAATCTATTAAAAAATTGCATTGCAATAAGATGAGGTACTTACTACTTCTAGCGTTAAAGTGATCATCTGCACAGAAGTCATTAGCTTTTTTGTTCCCTAATTTTTAATACAGTATCAGAAAACAAACATTCTCTATCAAATTAACACAATATACTAAGCGTGGCTTAATTTAGTCTGGGAGAAATGCTGGGCATGAACTCTCTAATATTTATTAATATATACTTCATATATTTAAAATATTTTATATATTAAAATATATTTTTATGTTAGGGGATTATATGTAATAACCATTTTATCTAGATTCCCATGCCATGTTTAATGTTTTTGCCTCTTTTATTGAAATTGAAAATACTTGGCTTTGTCCCTAGCATGGACCTAGCCCTAACTGTAGTATGACTATTGTGAGACAACGCAAATTGAGGCCCTGGCCCCATCCCTTGGGCTCTGTTTTCGGGTAATGCTAGAATCTTGTGCAATGCATGGGAGATTAGCAAATTTTAAAAAGTGACAAACCTCCTCTGCAACTTCTCTAACTCTTAGAAAAACCTCAAATGAATGTCTATATTCACCAGGCCATACTAATAGGAAAGGTTATATGGTAGGAAAGGAGAAGAAAGGTAAGGTTGTATTTCATTAAAAAGGGTTGGAACAAAATGACAAGAAATCTTCCAAGGTCAAATATTGGAATTCATTTTAGATCAGAATAAAGGATACTCGGTACAAAGTGGCAAAAGGATTTATAAATTTACATTTCAGATTTTAAGAGATTAGGCTTGCCATCATTTATTTGCCTCTGTTCTTTGTCTTATATTACTGATCTATTAATTTCTGCCACTGCTTTCTTTATAACTGAAATCCTCACTTGGTGAAAGCCTGACTCAGTAACAAAGATCCTAAGTATATTAACTTTTTTGAGACAACAGGTCTCCATAGGAATTCCCAAACCCTGATCATGAGAACCCATCACAGTAACAGAACAACAGGGTAACATCAGTCATCAGGAACAACCAAAAGCTGTTTATGTATTGGTCCTAGGGAAAGTAAACTAGACCCTATGACCCTAGCTGTGCTTGTGAGATGGTCTAGCCCCAGAAAGATCCAATGGCCTAGAAATCACCATATCCTACAGAATGATAAAGGAAGCCTCTGCTTTAATAGTGAGACTGGTTGCTGTCATTTAGACATCCAGAGAAACAAGATGGTTGCATTGTAACTGGAGAAAATAGGCACAGAGTCCGAAACAAAGCAATATGGAATCACAAATTTAACTAACACATAAAAGGCAGGTAGTTATGCCAAAAACCCAGAAAAAAAATTAGCAAACAAACATGAATAGTAATTATTAATGAAAGAAAAGGAGGGAGGAAAACAAAGACAGGTACGTAGACCACATGGGAAAGCAGAGGATTTCAGACACAACAGGATATGAGCTGTAATCAAAAGGAAAGATATATTTAAAAGTTAGAAAATAAAAGGAAGAAAAGTAAATTGGACCAGTTGAGTAGAGTAAAAAGACAAACAAGCAAAAAATAAAAACTTTTAATCAGGTAGTATATTTTAAAACATCATTAGGAATTTTTTTATTGGAATATAATTGCTTTACAATGTTGTGTTAGTTTCTGCTGTACCTAGTTTCTGCTGTACAATGAAGTGAATCAGCTATATGTATACATGTATCCCCTCCCTCTTGGACCTCCCTCCCTCCCTCCCCCCATCCCACCCATTATCAATCTAGAAGAAATAACTTCCAACATTAGGAATCTCAGAAGAAAGTAAATGAGACAACAATGCATGAAAAAATTAAGAGGGATCATTACAATTATTGTCTGATACTAACAAATGAAAGAAGATAGATTTAGAAGGATACACTGAATAACTGGGAAGCAGCAACCAAATAATGAAACCCCACAAAAATAATGGTAAGTTTTGGAGTTAAGAAGAGGAAAAGGTGGCATAATGCGATGGAGATTTTAAAACCAAAATTGAAAATACTTAGCTGTATCCCTAGCATGTACCTGACCTGACTGCAGTCTATTGTGAGAAAACTCAAATTGAGGTCTGGGCCTGGTCTCTGAATTAGAAGTCCAAAATAGTATCCAAAATATTAGAAATCCAAAACGTGTTTTTTCCCATGTAATACTACTATCCTAAAAAATATCTTACACAAAATCTGAAAAAAACCTTTTTTACTTAAGTTTTAAATTATTAGAGGAATGTAAAGAAATTGATCATTCAATCAAAACATAGCATGTATGTAATCATACATATATACATGAAAATATCTGTAATTGCTTAATCAAGATTTCTTTAACACATCAAGTCAATTAAATAAAGCCTCCAATGACCATTAAGTTGAAGAAAACTATACATCATTTTTTCACAAATAATGACACGTTCAATCCTGTGTGAGTATCTTCAGCCTTTCTGAGTGTCACAGAAGAGAAAGTGTAATAACCTTGTACTGGGAGTGTAGGGAAAGCATGTTTATAAAATATGCCAAGAGACAATATGCTTTCTACTCCTGGGAGACTGTTGGTAAATCTTTTTTATGAGTGCATTATGAGGTGAATAATTAACACTTCCAACTGAAAGTTGACTACCACCATAATATTTAGTCAATGAATTGTTACAGCTGAGTTTTAGCTCATGTGAAAGTAACTATAATACTTTCAATCATAATAATACTTCAGCATAAATCTAAAATAAAAGATAATGAATTCAGTTCAAAATGTCTGCTCACATACTAGTGTTGGTTGTTGTATCTTACTATATTAAAAAATGAAACAATACCAACATAAACTGTCTTTTCACAAGAAAAACTGCGCACTTAATATTTTAATAGTTCGATTTCTGAGGCATAAATCTGCTAGAAAAAAAGGGACTCTGCTTGCATTGAAGATCCACAAACCTCTTGGCTTAATCACACGACTAGCCAACTGGGGTCACTATGGATGAATTAGTCCATGGGAAGGAAGAATAGATTTTCCCATGCAAATGGGGAAAATCAAGCATTTCAGTGAGTTTCATTAGAATGACCAATGAATCCTCCTCTTTCGGAGGAGACTATCATACCATAGGAGGTGAGGTGGCTTTACAGATTAATTAGCTGATTGTGAATAAAGAATTACTCCTGTTTCCCCTCCTCATAGCCTCTTCCAGGGTAATACATTTCAGATATTTCATTTTCAACCTAACAGGTTAAGTGGACTGTAAGCGAACAAGGAAATAATTTTAGTAACTGGAAGCTCTCCTGTCTGTATAGGATTTGTCTCTGTTTGAAACAATGTTTTCTCACCCTGCTTCCTGATCACTGAGAAGAACTAGAATACAAGAATTATCTTGGAATAGACAAATCTCATAGGACTTGGTACCAAAGAAGCAGGTAAGGGAGAAGACAGCCCAGGATAATTTTCATATATAGTATGTGTGCTCTGCACTTTTCTTATGCTAAGTTGCAGGAGAATGAAGTCCAGAACTACAAGCCCCTTCTGGATGAAGGCAAACTTTAGCTTCACTACCACTGAAATAACCTGGTGTCAAATATTTTTCATACCTTATGCCAAAGCCATTACTATCAAGATCACTGTATTGCTTTCCCATCACTGTACTGATACGGATTTCCCAAGGAACCAACATATGCTCTCCAGTACTGCAGTTCATAGATGTTATCTCCTATTAGGGCAGCTGGTTTCCATTCTTCACTTTCATCATCAACTTCATTGCCACAGAACTGGCTATTCCCTCTCTACACTCAAAGTAATCTCAAGGGCCTCCCCTCTTTCCTGCCTACCTCCCTTCTTGCATATTCCAAGGCTTGCACAGAAGTTCTCAGGACTTGCTTGCCAAGAGACTCAGGGTAGGGAGAGTCAAGGAATGTTTTATTATTATTATTTTATTATAGCTTAGCCTACCTTCCACCTGTAACACTGTTTGAGGAGTAAAATTCTTTTAGGATTCGAAACCACTCATTTCCTAACTCATAGAATATAACCCATTCCTAAACTAAGGTCTTCTCGCATTAGATTTAACTAGCCATTAATGAATTGTTGGGGGGAAATGGCACACCCACTCCAAACCCTTCCTTTGGACTGACCTCAGGGAAAGCCTCATTAAACCAGGAAATTTACATGACTGCCCCCCCTCCCCAGTCTGTACTTAATACAGATCAAAGCATAGATAAAGTTCTGAGATTATCTCAGCTACATACACTATGATTTCTTTTAACTAAACATTATTACTGATAGTATTTAATCAAAACTGATGGTGAGATTGATGGCATTAAATCTAGTTAAGGTCAATTCAATTCATAGTCTAAAATTTGGAAATAAAACCTTTTTTGTTTGTTTGTTTTTGATGATATGACTACATCACCTCAAGGGAATGACAGTATTAACCCCAGTTCTTAAGACTTAATGGTCTTCTAGAAGAGTATGGATTCCCTGCTCAATTGCTGCAGGTAAAGGATGAGATAGAGAGTAATTAACATTTTTACTCGCAACCCCTGGGGCCTCTACAGTGCCTCTTCACACTGAGGAACCCAATGGGATTCTGTGCTCAGGAATACATTGACTGGAGATCCTTCAAACCTTTGAGAGGTTCCTAAATCCCAGACACAGTAATTCTCAATGAAAGGATGACTAGTATTGATATAGGTAAAAAGTGTTAAGATTTTGAAGGAAAATACAGAATAGAGCTTTTAAACTGCTCTATTTTACACCCCCTCTTTCTACACTGTTTCCTCTGGAAGTAAAAGAGAGAGCTCCATCACCCCCTCCTTCTGAAGCAACAATCCTAAATGGAAAGAAACTTATGATATGTTAAGCCTAATGGGGAGAGAGAATTAGGAACTGGAGATTCCCATCGTCCCCACGGTTCAAGAACACAACTCTCTCCTTATCTAGATTGTGATTTTCTCATTTGCTAGTATAGCTACTACTTCTGGTAAGGTCCATTTGGATCTTCAGTGAATTGGACACTTAACTCTAATGGCCATATTTTATGATCTCTACCCTTACATCATTGCATCAAGGATTCATCTTTTTCTCTGCTCTAGATAACTGAAGGCAAAGTTACTTTGAATAATAATAGCTACAGTTTACAGAGTATTAAATGTCATATATTGTGCTAAATGTTTAAAAACTTAGCATACAACAGGGCATTTAAACTTCACAACTGTCCATAAGGTAGGCATTGTTATTTGGATAATACCAAAGAGAAAAAAGGCTAAGAAAGACTCAGCAACAGCCCCACGTCAGAAAGGCAAGAGGAGCAGAGCTGAGATTTGAAACGTAGGTCAGGCCCAAAGCTGTATTTCTAACCACTGCTTTACACTGACTATCCTAAGAATATTTAAGCAACTGCTTGTTTGAGGTCTAGTGCTAAGTTCTGAAATTTTGATAAATACAATTCATTCCAGTCTTTTAAACTTTACAACATGAAACTTACAAGGGAAACATCAAATCAACAGGATGAAACACAAGTGGGGGAATATACTACAATGAAACCAGTACAAAAGAGTAAACTGGACAGGGTCTGGAAAATTCTCTCAGGTCACTGTCAAAAAGTCTACAGAAAAAATAAATTTTCAAAAATAAAGTCTAAAGGGCCTTCCCAAGTCACATTAGCTCTTTCATTTTTTTAAACTAACTCCAGTCTTCTGTGCCTTTCCTCTGCTATGCCGCCCCATCTTTTAAGTAGACTTTCCATGTCTCCATGGCTTATAGATCAAAATTTTCCCTTCAGTGTGATTCTCTCAAAGAACACAATGAGATCCAAGCATTTAAAAATTTTCAATCAGGCTTATATCCCAATTTTCATTGGCCCACCCTCGATTCTCTTGAGCCATCCACAAACCAGTCAGTCAACACTATTCACTGAGCACCAACTGTATTTATAACACAATTCTCCTTTCCATGGATGCTGTAACAGTGCTTATTTCTCACTGGCATGACTACTTACTGGGGACAACTGATCTTTTAATAAATTTTTAAAGAGAAATCATGGCAAGTTCGGCCTTCCTGGAAAAAGTCCTGTAAATCAGCCTAAGATAACAATGTAAGTTTGCCCTCCATAGCCCTCCATTTTGCTAGCACCAAAATAACCCAAAATACACAAGTGTGCCCCACAGATTGTCATACAAAAGTGGTTCAATAGAAACTGATTCATGAACACCCAGAGCTGTGAAGAGGTGTTTCCTCTGGGCCATGAGACTGGACAAGTGCTGTAAGTTCTGGTGAATAAAGGTGGGGAGAGAGAGGCGGGTTGAATCAGAAGTTCAGTCAGGTCTGGACAGCAGCAATTCTCAATCCAGTTTAAACGACAGGCACAAAAGGGTTAAACCAGGGGATTTGAAAGTTGGGGGAAATCGTCTTCAGCATATAGAAGCCGTGCAAATGGGCTGCAGGGCTGGGAGAAAAAGACCTAATGATGATTCCTTCTCACTTGGTGAAGTAGGAAAAGTCTCTATTTACACAAAATAAACTCTTTGCAGTATGTGGGAACCACTCCTAAGCAAGGCAAGGTGGCAAGTTTAAATGAGCTGGAACAGCTCCTCCTGTTTTGTAGATGATGGGCTCACAGACACTTGACTACTGGAGAATAAGCTGAGAAGCGTTGGCCTCTTTTCCTCGCTCTTAAACTTGGTAGATATTTCAGTTCTATAGGCCTGCACTAATTTGTGGTTTTATTTTAAAATTTCAAAAATGATAGCAGTGGGCTTCCCTGGTGGCGCAGTGGTTGCGAGTCCGCCTGCCGATGCAGGGGACACGGGTTCGTGCCCCGGTCCGGGAAGATCCCACATGCCGCGGAGCGGCTGGGCCCGTGAGCCATGGCCACTGAGCCTGCGCGTCCGGAGCCTGTGCTCCGCAACGGGAGAGGCCACAACAGTGAGAGGCCCACGTACCGCAAAAAAAAAAAAAAAAAAAAAAAAAAAAAAAAAAAAAAAAAAAAAATGATAGCAGTGATTTCTCATCTATCACTTTATAAAGGTGCTCCAAGGGACTCTAGGCCCGTAATGCTTTAGAATGAAGAGTTCTATAGGACAAATGTATTTGGGGGAAAGCTATCTGTCACAATTCCCCTCCAGTAATTTCACAATGTGCCTCAGCTCATTAGCAACGTACAATACTGGTAAAGAAGCTTCCCTGAGCTTGTTTAACCCAGTGTCTACCAAACCACCACCCATTTTTCAAACAACACCTATTAACAGCCATGAAACACACTTTGGGAAACAGCATTCAAAGAGCCAAAGGAGGCGAAAAAGAAAGCATGACATTTCCTTCATTAAGCAGCTCTTAACAAAGAACCAGAGTAAAGTGTAAACAGAAGAAGCAAGCTTTCAAAGATCTCAACAGCCTCAGGATGGGCTCCCTACCTGCCAGTGCTTCTCTCTGACACTGTGATGGCACTCATTTCTCATGCAGCAACCCCCCCATGGCTTCCTCCTGTCCACGTTAGAATGTAACCAGGCTTTGCTCAGTTTTGCCTCAAAATGTTTGTTCCTGATGTTCTCTCATCGCAAATGTTTACCCATCCCCCAAAGCCTCTGCAGTGAACTGAGTTTCATTTTCTCTTATAAAGACTTTCTCCAACTTTCACAGTTCTCTGAACTTCACTGTTCTGACTGTTGGCAATGCTCATTGTAACACTTAATTGCATAAATTGCATATCCATTCCCCTACTTGCTACCACTTATTTCTCAGCTATCTGTGATTCCCGGTATATTTGACTCTTTCTTTATTCATCTGCAAAATCATCAGGTTGAACCAGTTAAAAAATGAGGATCCCATACCTTGTCTCCCCAGCAACGTTATATGTAACTCCTGTTGGATAAGAAACATGTTTTTTAAATTTTATAAATCTTATTGCCCAAAAGGGCTGTGCACATAAGAAAAATTCCGTCCAAGAAAAAGCACAATTACAAGGAATCTTGAAACTATATGTATACGTGAGGTATACATGAGAGAGAGTTCTACTTTGGAGAAAAACACTGTAATCAAAGGAAAGTATTTTTTGTATAAATAACTATCTCTCCCTTCAGTGAAGTAACAGTGCTGCCAATAACCCCACAATGGGTACAGAAGAAAGAAATCTAAACCATCTCCAACTACTGTGTGTCTGAATGTACATACACAATCACTAGCACAGAAAACTGGAGTTTGAGAGTCACAGAGAAGGCAGGTATTACCAATAAAATAGCAGTTACACGTTTCCATTTGGGAATGTAAATTCCAGAGGCCTCACACAACTTGTTAGAAATATGAGTTGAAGCAATTCCCAGTTACTTTCTGATATTAAATCTAATTAGCTCTGTAAGAGAAATCCTTATTCTAAATAATTTAATGTCTCCAAATTTTACTGATTTAAGAAACATAAACGCGACATTGCACATTTGCATCATCTTCCTTCTCCCTATTTCTACGTGACTTCTACCAGGAAAGAAACAATGCTGGGAAATAACAGTTTGCTCTCCAGGAATTTCTTCCCCACCTTTAATACAGATCAACTTAATTTTACAACAATTAGGTTATTCTAAGGCTTTTTCATTCAAAGAGAAAAATTCTGATAAAACTCCAAATATTTTGCTATTTCTTAATTCATATATAATTTTTATTGTTTTTGAAAATCTGTGGTTCCCATGGCTTTATTTTTTGGTAGAACATGCTAGGGTGCAGTTTACCAAATGATTCTCAATTGATTGATTACCAGAGATAGCAATGCAGGAACCTCTCCAGAGGAGGAATTCTCTCAATATTTTGAGAGCCAATTCAAATGCAGTCTCCAAACTCAGAATAAATGGAGAATTGGTGCTTCTCACATTTTATTTCCAAGCCCAGAGCCAAATCAGAACTACGTGCATATTACTAAGGAAAAAATGCTCCATTAACCCTATCCTTGGGATTGTGAAGCAAATGTACATCTAACATTTCCCTGATTAGTCACGGTTCCATCATCCAAGTAACAGAACTACCTCTATTTCCGATGAGGATTCTGGCAGTGAAAATAAATGAGACATTTCATATTAACTGATGCCTAAAAGGGCAAAAAACTTACTTCAATGTTTTGAGCAAAGCAACACTGACTCACTTTAAAACACTATTTAAGGTACTAGAAACTGTAATTAAATCAGGTCTTGAAAGTGCGAAGCAGAAGAAAAGTGTTAATTAGTAAATTAGTAAAAATACCATTTTTAGAGTGGAAAGCTTTCTTTTACCATTTTAAACGTTTACAAAAAACAATTTCTCAGTAAGGTGCAATTCGGAATATTTAGGGAACCTTGATTTATGCTTTCTTTAAAAAAATCATAGCATCTTTCATCCAATGAGCTCAATGCTCTGTAGAATACATTTTTCCTCCCCAAATAGAACAATATAAAATAGAACATAAGGCATCAGAGAGAAAATTTAAATACAGGGCGCAGGAAAGAACATCTCTGGAGAGAGTGGGCATCAGCAAGACAGTCAGCCGACCGGGACTCATACATTTCCAAATGGTGAAGTAAGGGTATAAACAGAGCTTGCTCTAAAATCTCCTTCAGAACTTCGTTCAATTGTCACCTTCACAGTGAGGTTTTTTTCTGACCACCCCATTTAACACTGCAAACCCCACTCCCATTTCTGGGACTCCTAGCCCAGTTTCCTGCTCATGTCATCCCTACAGCACTTATCTCCTTATGTATTCTACAATTGGTCCATTCGCTTCTTGTCTGCTATCCCCACATGAATGTAAGTACCATAAGGGCCCACACTTTTGCCCCTTTTATCCACTGTTGCATCCTCAGTGCCTGGCACCTAGGAGATGCTCAGTAGTTATTACACGAATGAATAGCGTCAGGCCTCTTTAAACCAGACATCCAAAGCCCCGGACATCTTTCTGCTTGTGCTGTGAATCTGGAAACACTTTTGTAGAATAAAAATATCACACACCAAAAATAGTTCTTGTAAAGTTACAGACATTTGAAAAATAAATATGTCATATATATTCAGTTGAAAATACTTTTGTAAGTAATACATTGCTTTGGATTAATCAGATAAAGATGAAAGTCAAGAATTTTGCCAACAGTGTTTCTTGCTAACATTACTCAGTTATGCCTTTCAGCTCAGTATATTGTATAGGAAGGATATCTTGTTAAAACAACTGTTGAAGGCAAGTCATGTCATATCAGCCACACTCTGTACCCTATGGGAACTCAAATGTTCCAAACTCTACGTTAATATAATCTTGCTGCTCTGCTGAGCTAAGGCAAAAACCAGTTTTTTGATGCCATGTAAGGCTTCATAAAAGTACCACATTATCTATATGTCTTCCAGAAATAAAGGAAAGCTGAGGTGAAGATTATGCTGAATCAATTTAGGAAGGTAAATATTGTGAACAAATACCATAAAATAACCTAGAAAGGGATTCCAACCTCCATTTATCAACTAACAAGACGTCTATACTCTTCTTGATGTAATTGGTAACATGCTATCTACAGAAAAACAAAATTCTCCCACTCAAGGGCTCTCAGTGGCTTTTCAGCACAAGGCTCTCCACTTTCTAAGGCAGGATTCTCATGCAGTACTCTATGCAGCTCTACAATTCTCCTGTACTTTTTTCTTAGGATGTGAAGTCTTATTTTTAGTTATCAACCTCTATTCATTGAAACTGTCTGATGACAAAAGACAAAGACCCCACTTGTTTTTAGGTTTCCGGGGAGTGCTGAGGGAGAGGTAGCAAATAGAAAGACAAGACCAGGGTTTTTCTCTCTTAATTCATGCTATTTCGAGTCTAGTGAGAAACAATTATAGACAACGTAAAAATGCATATTACCAAAAACTGCACACTTGCTTCATTGGCTGAGGATTTTAAAGGCCAACTCTGATTATTATACACAAACAGACCCATAGAGATGTGAAAGATTTGAAGTCTAAGGTTAATTTTTTAAACTCAATGTGATTCCACCAATTAATAAAATACAAAGCAAAATGTTAGAAGTTAGGCACAGTACAGATTCTTATGGACTCTGTAAAGATAGTTCATAAAAGAGTTACTAAATTATAGTTATTTATTAACATTCAATAAATCATTGCCTCCCTAAACAAGATTTTAGAGAAGTTAACTTAAGGTTGTAAGTTCTCCCCTTTTGCCAGCTTGGTGGCCAATATTTAGTATAAAGGATGCAGTTTTCCAACTGTTTCTGTGACTACTAGAGGCTGTGATGAAATGTGTTCCAGCAGCCTGCAGAGAGTGGCAGGTGGACCAGAGACCATGGAAGCTCAACGAACAGAAGCAAGCGTTAGTTGTACTACAGTGATACCAGCTTTGTGAGCTAAGGTAAGAAGAGAGAAAAAACAGCAAGGGCAGGACATACCTTGGAAAGGAAGGTCACGAAGAATTTTAAGTATACGATAATATCTCTGAAGTTAAAAAGAAGTTGATCTCCAAACAGAAGAATAAAAATATTTTTAAATGATGCAAGCTTAGTTGCTTAACATATTGCTAACAAGAGAGTCAGATTCCCTTTCAGGATACTCAAACTCATGTTCTTTAAACTTGATGAAAATATAGAAGGACATGATGAAGATCCTGTTAAACCAGACAGCTTTTAGAAATCAAACATCATTTTTAGCAGTAAGTGCACTAAACCTTGAAAGTCAGGTCAGAATTTCTACAAAAACCAGTGTACAAAAACTATCAGAATTCCTGCAAAAGTGGGGTTAGTGCTAGGATTTGTGCACTCCAATAATTAACATACCCTTATTATTTAAAAAGGTGAAAACCTTCACTTACACAATGGATAAGAGGGGCCTGTATATTGAGTCAAAAAATAAAATACAACACTTCAATTAGAAAGTCTAAGGAAATTATAATTAAAATGGGATTTTTCCTTCTCTACTGTTTATCTAGATGGAGATAGGAATCAACTTAATAAGAGTGTGAATCTTCAAGTTCATAGTCAACAGATCAGAAAAATGTTATGGAAAACCTCCCTTCAATATGGTGGTTGTCAAAAAATGAATACTAATCACACAAGCTGGTTCTGTCATTAGCAAACACATCTACATCATTGCTCTCATGCAGTGATCTATCTTTAAAAAATGATGCGTCATTCCTGCACCATCACCTGTAACATGCATGTGTTATGTCTGATTGGCACCTTGATTCACAGGCAACATTTACTAACAAACAGAGTTGAAGGTCATTATTTGCTGATCACTAGTTTATGTTATCCATCCCTGTCCTATAATGTTAACATGTATTTGTTTCTTACATAATGAGATATGAGTTAAGTGGTAGCCATTTCTTTTATAAGTAATTCATCTATGGAACCATTTTTGGCTGCCTATGTATGTCCAAAAAACGTTTGTTATCTGATGAGTTCTTCTTGGTGCTCTATTGATATTTAATTTTTAAAGTATTTCCTGATCAAATCCTGCTGAAGAATGTAGGTAATCACGTAAACCACAGCCAGCATACCGAACCTAGGACAGTGATTCTTTTTACGCGGGCCTCTCACTGTTGTGGCCTCTCCCGTTGCGGAGCACAGGCTCCGGACGCGCAGGCTCAGCGGCCATGGCTCACCGTCCTAGCTGCTCTGCGGCATGTGGGATCTTCCCGGACTGGGTCACGAACCCGTGTCCCCGGCATCGGCAGGCGGACTCTCAACCACTGCGCCACCAGGGAAGCCCTAGGACAGTGATTCTCAAACTTTCTGGTCTGTGAACCGCTTTCATGAGTCAGGAAATCACGTGGTCCATCCACCCAAACCCATGTTCACATAGTAGCCCTTAAATAAATCTTGAAATAGTCACTGCTTGCCCAAGCAGAAAATTTACATAGTCTTCTCACTTCTTCATTGTCATAACAGCCCGTCAGGTGGCCTCTTTCTCATCCACTCCACGCAAACACGGAGGCTAGAAAAATCCCACATACTCCACTATTCCTCAGCCCAAACCCTTCAGTTTATTGAAACCACATAAAATGCCAAATCCAAATTCCCCTCTTTTCCTTCAATGTCCTATAAAGGTCCCCTTCTCATTTCTAGTAAATTCTGAACAGAAACTCTTATTTCCATCCTCTGTCATATACAAACATGACTTGTTCATTCTCATCCAACAAGGACCAGCTTAAGTTTCAGCCTCTCCAAAAAGAGTTTCCAATTCCCCACAGCCATAAATGCTCTTGTTCTCCTGGACCTGCAGAGAACTGAGAGACTGATACCATTCTTAAGGCACTTAACATTCTCTGTCTTGTAAGAAAATCATTTGTCAGCCTCCATCCCCTCGTACTGATTTAATTTCCTTCATACTATAGAGCACTACCTTTGGAAGATTACATATGTGATTTTGCATACTGGCTGCCCTCCTAGATCAAGTATAAACTCCATGCCACAGGAGCTGTGGACGTCCTGTTTATCACTGAATACCTAGGGCCTAGGACAATGCCTGGTACTTAGTAGGTATTCAGTAAAGAATTATTGAATCAAGAAATTGTTCTATTTCTGTGTTCCACTGATGGCCTGAAACTTCCTTGAGACTGAGGAATGTCCACAGTTTCTCACAAAGAGATGATAAATATTTCCTTGACAAATGAACGTTTGTTCCTGAATGGAGCCAAATAACTTTCAAAACTACCATATCTTCCCCCAACATATTCCATTTCCCCCCAGACATTACCAGATTGCCTAGTAAGGGTAAAATGGAATATTAAAAGCCAGCAATGATGTCACCATCATTTAAAAAATCCTTGTCTAGTGCATTCTATTTCCTGTTGAGGGTATAAACATAAAATTCTTTTTAAGTTGTGGAAATTATTAGGAAGTTTTTAAATTAAAATACTGATACATATGTTTTATTATATATATTTATATTTTTATAATTTTTCTTGTAACTAAAATACAAATTATAATATGGATCACAAATAAGTCTACATGAAAGAATACTGTGTCCCAAGGTTCCTGTTCTATAAAGGCAGAGACTGGATGTTGAATTCACTACCTGTAATTTCAAGAAAACCAAAGGCCTAGAAGTACTGGCTCTGCTAGATACCATGCCATGTGGGCACGTTTCCACACAGTCCTGCCAATTCCAGCCTGACCCAGGGCATCCCCCTTGTTCCATTTCTAAACAAAGATTTATGACAAATTATGTTCTAGCTTTGTGGATGGGACCACCCAACACATGTTCTCTTGGAACCTCATCCTAATTTAGATCCTGAGACCCCTGGGGGAAAAGACAAGTACAGTAGCCCATACTGCTCTTTAAAGTATTCAGTGTTTTTCTATTGTAAAGAAATTTCACGTTTGTTATATTAGGTTTGCAGTTTATTGTGTATTTTGCATGCATATTATAGGTTTACCTAAATTTCATAATGTAATACAGTGACTTCTAATACATTACTTTGTAATACTTATCTAATCGAGACTATTTTCTAAATGAATTTTTAAATCCTTTCCTGGTTTTGTTTTTTTTTTGGGGGGGGGCGGGCTGTGTGGCACAGTGGGGATGTTCCCATCGATTAGTCCAGAACATTACAGTTAAAGAGCAAGAATATTAATATATTTTCCACTGTTCATTTAAAAGCAAAATTGAAACACACTTTTAAAAAGATACCAATAAAGAATCTCTTCCTCAGAAATGTGACAGTAACATGTAGCTTATAGTTCTAGTTAGCATAACCACTTTATAGTGTACTTCTTATTCAAATAATTTTCAGAATAAATTTGTTTTTAATTTTTTGGCTGTTATGTTGGTTGCATGAGATTAACACTTAAGTGACACATAAAATTAAGACTCCATCCAACATTCTTTAAATAATTTTGTCACTTTTGTGGTTCAGAAATGTTTAACAGCATTAATCCATGTAATTAAGGGAATTTAAAATGTAATTATACATTTAAAACATAAAATGCCTACCTTTAAACTATTGCTCTAGAATGATAAGGAGATAGATTTTCATTGGTTGTTTTAATAAATTTAATTATTGCACTTAGTTTCTGAACATTTCTGTATTTCAACATGATGGAAAGACTCAACTAAAAGATTCACTCCAAAATGTGAACTTTATGAAAACTTTCTGGAACTGCCTATTTGGCCACTGAATTGGGTCTCTCCTCAAGATGCATGAATAATCTAGTCATGGTTTTTCTTTATCTTTTTATTATGACCATGTAAGTGGTGACCGAGAAAAGTTTCTTGAGAGCAGAGAACTGTCCTTTTCTGTTCAATCCCACCTATGTCTTTTTACCAAGTTCTGTGCATCTTCTTTGATGGAAGCTCAATAATGATAATGGTGTTGTTCCAAAGATGATAAACTATTAATTTACCATGATGCTCAATGGTTGGCCCCGAATCACTCAGTAAACAGCAGAGAGATTATGTAACAACCTTCTGGGTCAATGTCTCATGAGGGCCATTTGTGCCCATTAGGTGGTATGGACTAAAATCTAGGAAAGAGGACAGATGCTGAAATCACTTATTTGCAGCACACACTAGACCAAAAATTCACTTTCAGTCTGCCATAACTGTCTAAATTCCATATTAGAAAAAAGACTTCTGAATCAGGATAAAAAATTAAGAGCACCCATACTGTTTTATACTTCAAAAAGTTATTATAAATATGCTTTAATATGTTTATATCAACATAGCACAGTCTCTCTTGAGCATTCTTTGTGCTTTATCATCTTAAATATCTTGCATCCCTATTGGTCTAAACAGTCACCATTCTGCTCATTGGATAGTTGTAATTAGTCCACCACTGCATGAATGCAGGACCGGGTACAGAACAAAGAATGCAGCCTCAGCTTTCCAACCAGCAGGTTGATGCTCTGACCCCTACGCCTTGTGCTATGATCATGAGTGATGGAGCTGTTCCGATGCAAGCTACTTTCAAATAATGATCCACAAAGTTAATCAAAAGGGCTTCCCTGTTCAATATTTACCTGTTATTCATTGACAGTCACTGTCTGCATTGCCATCTATGATGTATAGAGTGGGATCAGGAATACTGAGCTCAAACAGAACCTCAGTGCCTCGCTGAAGTACCAGGCACAATAAAAGCTGAATTAAGCTGCTCTTCAAACCACCCCTGACACTAAATATGTCTGCATGAATTCCACAGCAGCAAAGCATTGCTCTTTCATGGATTTGGAGCCCAAATTAGCTGCTGATAATAAGAGAAATGAAAAGATGAACAACCACATGAGGGGGAAAAAAAGAGATATTAGGTATCAAAACATAAACATGGAGGGGAAAATAGTAATTTCCTGTACTTGGACAAAAAAATATTATTCCCTTCTTGATGTGATCTCCTTGCTTTTATGTACTAGGAAAGTCATATCTATCCTGAAAATTATTTTTCTCATTTTAATACACATTCAACATTTTAAGCTAAAAAATAATAAGAAAATACTGATCTTTTTCTGTGTTAGGTATTTAAAAGCTGTCTGTCAGTCTGTCAATCAAATGTACCCAGAAGGGGATGTTGACCAGACTCCATGTCCACCCCTGAAAAGAGACAGGTAATCAGACTGATCATAATACAATTCTCCCATTTTATTTTTTAACCATCAGCTAGAGAGCAAGGCTTAATACGAGACCTTACTATTCACATTATCCATGCAGCATGGCAGGTTTGAATACAGGTGTTTAAAGGAGAAAAGTCATTCCAAATGTTAATCCTCTTTTAACTAATTTTTCCTGAACATTTACCTAGGAATGGTAAACAGTTTTTGAGCATTTAGTATGTACCAGGCATTGTTCTAAGTTACATGTGTTAGTACACTTATTCTCCATGATAAACCCTATGAGAGAGACTATTATCATTACTCAGAAGAGGAAAATGGGGGAGAGCTTATGTAACTTATTCAAGATCACTCAGCAAAAAACAGTGGAACCAGGGTTTGCACACATCAGTCTCCATCAGAGCCTGTACACTTACCCTCTACACTGAAGTTGCCTCTAATTGCCTTTAGCACTACTGAAGAGGTAAGACAATCACTGGCCTTTAATAAGCACCTTAAGATTTGTGGAGTAAATAAATGAATTAACATCTCTAAGGAACTTGCAATTTTATTGAGAAGATATTATCCACACACACACCCACACACTCTTTTATCCTTTAACTTTTATAAGTTTATGTCATGCCTCGCCACTCTGTGTATGAGTTCCTAGAGGTATATATTTACATATATATGATTGAGTGCCCCCAAACATGTGATACAGAGTAAATGACACATGAGGATTTAATCTTGGGCTCCATATTGACTTCCCTCTCTTCTCTATCCCCCCTCAATCCACTCTATCAGGAAATCCTGTTGGCTGTTCCTTCAGAATAGTTCAGAATCCTAAGTCTTCTCATCACCTCCACTTCTACACCACTGGTATGAGCCACCTTGCTTATGGTCATAGTCTCTAATCTGGTCTCCCTTCTTCCACCCTCAGCCCTCTGAAGCATATGCTCAGCCAGCTGCCAGACTGATCCTAAAAATTACAGTATGTCCCATTACTCCTCAATTCAAAACTCTTCCCAAGGCCCCATTTTAAGTAGAGTAAAAGCCAAAAGCCTTACGTGGCCTGCCAGGGTCCTATGTGTGACTTTCCTATCACCTCGATGAACTGTCCCTTGCTACTGTCCTCCCTGCTCATACAGACCCCACCACACTGTCCCCCTTGTGGTCTTTGAACACATCAAGAATCCTTGAGCCGCAAAGCCTTCACTCTGCCTAGAGTATCTTCCTCTGCCTATCCAGATGCGTAACTCTCTCACATCCTTGGAGGAAAATGTCCTACTTTTAAATGGAGCCTCACCTATTTGAAACCATACCAAAAACTTCACCTCAACACCCCTAATTTCTTCTTAACCTGTATTTTTGTTCCATAGCACTGACCACCAAACAGACTATGTGATCTACTTGGTTTTCAACATCTGTTTACTGCCTGTCTCTAATGCCCTCGAACTTGGAGGGCAAAGATTTTGGTCTTTGTTCATCGACATATCCCAAACAATAGTTCCTAGTTATAGAACGTACTCAATTAATGTGTTGAATTAAGAGAGGAAAGAAACCACTGTGGATAAAGCCAAGGCACAGAGATAGTGCACGTCTTGTACCTAACACAAGTAGACACGTTTCACAGATAGGAGCAGAGAGTCTGGGTTGAGAAAGACCTTGGGGGAGAAGGGGAGGCAAACTAGAGCAAGACTGGTGGGTTTTAAACACTAAGCTATAGACACCATGTGGTGAGAATGAACAGTCAATGATTTTGAGCAAGGAAATTTGCTAGAAACATTACTTTAATCTGATAACTATTTAAGGCAGCCCAGAAAGGAAATTTGTACTGTCTTGCAAGGTACTTTGTGTACAGTAAACTCAAGTACTTAATAAAACTGAATGAGGGCTTCCCTGGTGGTGCAGTGGTTAAGAATCTGCCTGCCAATGCAAGGAACACGGGTTCGAGCCCCAGACCAGGAAGACCCCACATGCCGCGGAGCAACTAAGCCCGTGCGCCACAACTACTGAGGCTGCGCTCTAGAGCCCGCGAGCCACAACTACTGAAGCCTGTGCGCCTAGAGCCCATGCTCCACAACAAGAGAAGCCACCGCAATGAGAAGCCCGCTCACCGCAACTAGAGAAAGCCCGCGTGCGGCAACGAAGACCCAACGCAGCCAAAAATAAATTAATTAATTTTAAAAAAACTGAATGAGATGAGAGATAAGACAAGTAAGGGGGAGACCTTACTCCCCCTCCCGCTCGAGGGCTTTTTGTTTGTTCATTTGCTTGGTTTAAGGTTTTTTCCATGTAAAATAGAGATAAAATACAGTTCACTGGGTTGCTTTGAGGATCAATTGCGAAACACCAAGAAGTGCTTGCAAATTTGTTGGTCTTTAGATGCAGAGGTTGATATAAAGTGGATCACAAGCAGAGACATCAAGCAGTTTGGAAATATAAAACTTGAATTTGGAAAGAGGTAGGGCTTGATATAAAAGTTTTGGATTCATCCATTTCTGTGTGATAACTGCAGTGTAACAGCAGATGAAGTTTCCAAAGGGGAGACCTAATTTGCCTCCACACTCAAGGGTACACAGCTGGGAACACAAAGGACACTGCATGTTTAAGTGACTAATGTTCAAATATAAGAAACTTCCCTCCTCTCCAGGTAAGGCTTTAAGCTCCTCAGAGTCTTATTCTTTTGCAGCAATAGATTTCATTAGACTATCCTTCAGTAGAGGATGAATGTTTTTCTGAGGAAAACTATCATCCTGCTCCAAAGGGCCACATCATTCTGTTTAAAGGGGATAAACTGCTGGGCCAGACTGACTCAGATTATTCTGCTATAAATAGTCACCAGATTAAACTTTATCAGCTGTGTAAACCGAGCAACTGGCCTACCGTCTCTGAGCCTTCATTTTCTTCAGTGCAAAATTAGTATACTACTTACTTACTTCAAAAATGGTTATTTGGGGGGCTTCCCTGGTGGCACAGTGGTTGAGAGTCAGCCTGCTGATGCAGGGGACACGGGTTCGTGCCCTGGTTCGGGAAGATCCCACATGCCGCAGAGCGGCTAGGCCCGTGAGCCATGGCCGCTGGGCCTGCGCGTCAGGAGCCTGTGCTCTGCAACGGGAGAGGCCACAATAGTGAGAGGCCCACGTACCGCAAAAAAAAAAAAAAAAAAAGTTATTTGGGTCAATTATCATAATGCCTAAAAAACCACAGAACACCACAGTTGGAACCTGTTACTTCCTTTCCTTCTGATTTAAGCTAATCAATTACCACATCTGTATTACTAGTTATGGAAAACCAGCCAACACAGAAGAATGGTGAAACTGAAACCTAACTTCATTATCAAGAGTTAAAACTTCTCTTGTCCACAGAAGTATCAATTTAGCCTCACAATGAAAGGCCTCAGCATCAATGGGTATTTCCTTTTGATGGCAGAATAAATCCAGCTGTATTGTCTATGTCTCAGAGCCTCGAATTTTGAGGACACTCTGTACCACAGCAGTCATTTGTGTCCTGCAAATTTCTCCTGAACAGAGCGAATAAAGGTACCTGTGGTGCAAGTGAACCAAACTTGCCACTAGATCCTTATAAAAATACACAACTGGACTTCCCTGGTGGTGCAGTGGTTAAGATATCCACCTGCCAATGCAGGGGACACGGATTTGATCCCTGGTCCAGGAAGACCCCACATGCCATGCAGCAACTAAGTCCCGTGTGCCTCAACTACTGAGCCTGCGCTCTAGAGACCGCAAGCCACAACTACTGACCCTGTGTCCACAACTACTGAAGCCCATACACCTAGAGCCTGTGCTCCGCAACAAGAGAAGCCACTGCAATGAGAAGCCCATGCACCGCAATGAAGAGTAGACCCCGCGTACCTCAACTAGAGAAAGCCTGCGCGCAGCAACGAAGACCCAACGCAGCCAAAAATAATAAATTTATTTTTTTAAATATGCTACTTAAAATCTGCCTGCCCATAATTTTAGTTTAGTCTCCCCTTCCCCAAGGCATTTCACAAGTGTGATAAATTAAAAAAAAAAAAAAAAGACAAAACAGCATTCTTCATTCCTACCAGCCTCATATAAATTGTTACTAGCTTTGGGCAAGCAGCATTCAGAAAAGAGGGTAAACAATCTTGCTATCAGATGAATTTATAGATCGTCAATTGTACAAGAACTCAAGAATTTCTCCTACCCTCCACTTTCATCCCCACTGGATGTGTCTCCAAATCTCTCCTTTTAAAAACATGGTGACATGACCACCACTGCTTTCACTGATATTAATTCTAGACTTAGGACACCTGGTGAATTTCTCCAGGGGATGAGAACTGGAGCTGCTGCTTATTTTCCCCTTGCAAGCCATCAAGCAGTTAGGCAGTCCCTGGAAAAGCACGCTGCTTCCCTGGAAGTGAGCAAAGACCACGCTGTTATCACAGGTATCCCCCGCTTTTCTAAAATTTGCTTTACACCACTTTGCTTTTATGAAAGACTACATTCGTACCTGTTTTCAATAACTGAAAGAAATCGGAAGAGGACTTTCACATTTGGGGAAAGGGCAAAAGCGAAAATAGCCTTCAGTGTTTGTTTTGCGGTGAGAAGTTACAGAGGCAGTGAGCTCACCCTGAGCAGTGAGAGGCACCACCAAGTTCCTTCCCCAGGAACTATGCTCTGCATCTCAGCATCAAACCCTCATAGCTTTGAACTGTGTTTGTGAGCATGTGTCTTCACCTCCATTTATTTTGTGCATCTGTTAGCAAGACGGGTCCTAAGGTAATTGCTTCTTCACTTTACATCATTTTGGCTTACAAAGGCTTTCCTAGGAATGCTCTGCTTTCTGATGGCAAGGGAATCCTGCACTGCAAATGTTAATTCTTCATCAGGAGATCCAGCTGGTGTCTAAAGCACATGGAATGGGAAACTGTGCCCAACAGAGCCATGCCAACTCAATTTCACTCCTAAACCAATTTTGTTAGTGTGGTTGGAGAGTGGAAGCAAAGAGAAGAATCATCAAAAAGACCATGCGCCTCTTCTGGTTTAAAGTCCAAGGCATGCAATTGGCTGTGATTCACCCTGAGCACCCCTGACAGGCAATAGTCAAGGAAATGAGGCTGTTATGGAAGCTTATGTTGGTTGAAATGCAAGTGATAAGAATTGCTAGAGAGAGAAACAGGCCTCTCGTCATTGGCACCTAATGAGAAAAAGCAAAGAGTGAGGCCCTATATATAAAATCTTCTATGTAAATACTACTGCATTTAGTATTTATTGCAGGGAGTCTTTATAAATGAGCTGAAGGAAGGGAAGGGAAATGAGGTTTTAAATAAGATACGATGATAGTCTATTTAATCACATAAATATCAAGTGCTCAATTCCAAAGAATCCTCACACTAATATGTGAATCACAAAGGTCTCAAGTTGGCCAACAGAAAATCACTCAAGTATACTTTCCTTACACTCTGGTTATTGAACCAAAATCCTCCCAGAAACCAGACCTCTCTCTGCTTTGAGAACTAGATGAAAACATCTCAATGCTGGACACAGTAAGTAGCATTCTTTTTTAAGCAACCTAAGGATTGATGTAGCAGATGTGGCATGTGAGAGAATGAGTTGGTAAAGTAGCCAGAAAACTCCGTCTAATCACTTAACGGTTACCTCTCATACATGTACATATTCTGATCTAAAAAAAGCTGTATGGGACTTCCCTGGTGGTGCAGTGGTTAAGAATCTGCCTGTCAATGCAGGGGACACGGGTTAGATCCCTGATCCGGGAAGATCCCACATGCCGCGGAGCAACTAAGCCCGTGAGCCACAACTACTGAGCCTGCACTCTAGAGCCAGCGAACCACAACTACTGAGCCCATGCGCTGCAACTACTGAAGGCCACGCGCCTAGAGCCCATGCTCCACAACAAGAGAAGCCACCGCAATGAGAAGCCCACGCGCTGCAACAAAGAGTGGCACCCGCTCGCCACAACTAGAGAAAGCCAGCAACGAAGACCCAACGCAGCCAAAATAAATAAATAGATTAATAACTTTTTTTAAAAAAGCTGTACGTTTCTCGAGCCCACTATACCCTTCTCACCATTAGTTTCATCCTCTAACTTTCTACCTTTCAATGATGGACTCTCTAGATTAAAATACTGAGAGGATAGAGAAGGATTTTTCTGCTGAAAATTTTATCACTAGTTCTTGTTTTTTCTAACTAAAGAATTTAAATTCCCCACACAAGAAAGTAGTAAAAGTTCAGAAAGGAAACGCAAACTGCAACAGGAAAAAATATACGTTGTGTAAGACAGCAAATCTCTGCAGAAAGTAGTTTCTATATGGAAGGTGACTAGTTTCCAACTTCCCTTAAATAAGTTGCTTGTGGACAAATTAGAGCACTTGGCCCCAGATATCTGTCAGCTGAGGCAACTTGTGGATGGATTCACAAGGAAAACCTATATATGTGGATATAGAACTATCAAAGATGACATGCATATAAACACACTTATACATAAGGATAGACACCAAATTGTTAGTGGTAGCTGTCTATGGGTGGTGTGATTACAAATGCTATGTTTTTTTATGTTTATATGTATTTTCTACATGCTCTGGAATGAAATGTGTTGCATCTCTATTCAAAAAGAGCTTTTCCAAAAGAAAACAATATAACTAATCTAGCAATCGCAACCCACCCCCTAGGCCACCAACCCAGAGCCATGACATTGGACTTAATGAAAGGTAATTCCAAGAGTATCCCCTTAACACAAGTTGATGTCCTGCCACAGTGTACTCGATAAACTCCAAAGTAACACAAATCCAAGGTCATTACTGAGCAGAGGACAGGGAATTCCCTGAATCAATAGACAAATACATGGAAATAAAATTTCTGAGTAAAGTTGAAAACAATCTCTCCCCTTGGTTGTTGGTCAGACTATTAAGGGGGGTACGCTGATTATGTATCTTCTCATTTAAGTGGATAAAAAATCCTGTTGCATTTTTTTCTTCTGTAAGCTTATACATACTTTTAACACAGATCATAATGCTTTTTAAGTGGCATTTCCATTTTAATGTATTTTCCATTGGAAATTTAAGAAAATATAATCTTCCTAAGCATATGAAATTTTCTGGTGTATGAAATTAACAGTGATGCTGAATGTTCACTAAAGTTCACAATTATTCCTTATAATGCAATGCTGTATTTTGAATGCTATGAAAGTGGAAATTCTTGCATCTATATTACATAACACATGGTAATAAATGGCAAATTTAACATACAACTCAGGATGTGTTCCTTTAGGAACGTTAAATTCAACATTTCCATAGTCATAATGGCTTATCTTGCTGGAGGCTAAATGATTATTTCCATTTTGTAAACAAGAGCTCTATGAGGTGAAGAGCCGTACCCTAAGTTAGATGAGTAACAAAGCACTGCTCATTTAGTGAGTTTTTACTATATGCCAAGCAGCATAGTAAATGTTTTTGTGGTTTAGACCTTACGCTCTGCAGTCAGACAGATTGGAGGTCTAACGCAAGGGTCAGTAAACTCTTTCTGTAAAGGGCCACACAGGAAACATTTGAGGCTTTGTGGGCCATATGGTCTCCGTCACCACTACTCAACTCTGTCATGGGAGCACAAAAGCATACATAGACAGTGCATAAGTGAATGGGTGTAGAAGTGTTCTAATAAAACTTTATTTACAAAAACGGGCAGGGGCAACAGATGTGGCCAGTGAGTCATAGTTTAGTGATGCTGATCCAAACCCCACCATATCCTACCTTCTTAACCTTGAGTGAGCTACTCTATAAGTTATCTGTAAAATGGTGGTAATAAATATACCTAGTGCCTACGTTTATTGTAAAGACTTTTAAAATGTATATATTAAGCTACTAGCCCACTGCCAGACATCAGTATCCGGTAAAAGATTAGTAATGTTAGCCATTATCATCTTCTTTATCATCACATTGACCCTCAAAACAACTATGAGATAATTATCGTTTTTGCCTCCATTTCAGAGGTGAGAAAACAGAAGCTTAAAGAGTTCAGTAACTTGGCCACTGTCCCACATCTAATAGATAATTGTGGGGCTAGGATCAAACTCAGATCCATTTCCAGGAGGTTTAGCTCTCTCTAGCAATGATTAAATATTATTGCGTGGACTTGTGGATCTAAATTGGACTAAAGCATAATTCTTCTACTCTGATGCATAAACTAAGACCAAAAATTCACTAAAGACATCTTTACAAACAACATACAGAACAAGCTGTTCTTAAGGTGAAGAGAATTTATTAAAACCACGGTTTATAGATAAGTTTGCTCTATTATTTTTTAAATCTGCGCACAAGCACATTAGTCTCCGTCCCTCTCTGAAACCACCCGTTAGCGATTTTGAACACTGTAGTTGAACAGCATGCCTACAAAAGGCTCATTGTAGCTCTATTCCTGTAACCTTGACCTTTACTTTCTGTTCTCAAGTTTCTAGAGTTCTCATACATACTGCAGGTGTCACTAACCAATTATTTTTAAAAATCTAGGCAGTCACTTCTCTCATAATGAAAATATACACTCTGGTGAAGCCAATTAATATTCTTTCATTTTAAATCATGCCTCCTGTGCCTGTACATTTTTACTCTCTGGCATTCCTTTATCTTGAATTACAAGTGGTCTGTGAGGAGAAAGGCAAATATGAAGCACCTCAAGCCAAGAAAAGCAGTGAATTTGTGGACAGGTCCTGAACTGGATTTCATATTGGGAGAGTCCTCCAAGATGTTTATAAGTCAAAAATAACTTCAAACTAACAAACACAGGATGACTGCACACTCTTCCATGCAAAGCACACTAAATAACTTTCTAAACAGAGGAGGCGCTGAGGCCATGGGCCACTCCGCGGCAGCTTTCCTGCCTCAGGTCTAAGCTGCTTCCAGAGCTGTTCTCTAACAGGCAGTCCGTTCCACACTCTGCCCCTCCTGAAAACCCCTCCAGGGCCCCCACAGGAGGGCAATCTACCAGATGCCTTTGCTCCCCTTCTCCAATCTTAACTGTCGCCTTTTCCCCAGCCCTCCACTCCTGACACGTGCCATTTGTGATCTGCTACACAAGAAATACTCTTCTTTTAGCCTAAATCACTACCTCAGGCACCCCTCCCCCAAATCAGGTATCTCCTCCACCATGAAGACTCCACGGCCCACCCTGACTATTAAAAATACCTCTTGCATGGCGTCACTTCCACAGTTTGCACTCATCTCACCAGAGGCACCTCTCGCATGGAACCCCAATTACTGGTTTACATCTCAGTCTTCTAGGCTCCTGGAGGGCAGAAGTCTCTTAGTCACCTTTGACCAAGTCAGTTTGTGTAAAATAGCACCTGACTCATGGGTGGCAATCAAAATACATTCGTCAAATGAATAAATTAGTTCCTTTTAAAGCTAGTCCTAAATAATACACTTGTATGCCATCACATTACCAAGATACGCTGCTTCAAGTCATTTGCAGGCAAAATCATTGGTGTGATGCTAAAATTAACTGGGAGAAACCACCAGAAACCATGCTGAGGTCTGAAAGGCATGATGTGGAAATCAGAATTCTTTTGGACGTTGAAAGGCTTGAAGCAGTTCTTGCTGCGAAGTTCAACGTCTGTTTAACATGCAGATTCTATTAGAGCTCTTTATGAAGTTCACTGTATATTTCGCTTTTCTCAATTCTTAGGTATTTACTGATCCAAACACAACTGGCGTTAATTATTCTAATGTGCGTGAGGTGGGGGATGAGGA
This sequence comes from Aethalodelphis obliquidens, assembly GCF_003676395.1. Classification (NCBI taxonomy): domain Eukaryota; kingdom Metazoa; phylum Chordata; class Mammalia; order Artiodactyla; family Delphinidae; genus Aethalodelphis; species Aethalodelphis obliquidens. The sequence continues at coordinate 9,646,463 of NW_020837954.1, read as the reverse complement.
TCCAGTATAATAGCAATCAATCAATCGGGTTAAACAACCAGTAAAAGAACTTGCTGCTGCCACTGGAGCCTCCTTGACCTTTCCCTCCCCTTCAGCACTGGTGACCATCTATCCCCCAGCAGCCTGCCTGACAAGGCACCTGTCTTGTTCTCCTTAATTGGGAGGACACGTGCAAGTGGTTAGCACTCTGTCTGGCACAACACAGCAGATGAAGACTGGTGAATTTCTTCTTTCTTCATTCATTCTCCTCCTCTTACTCCTGGACCCTGTTAATTCCTTCCCTCTTCTGAGTCTGAATCTTCCCACTTCAAACCCCTACTTCGTGGCAAAGGCCAGCCTCAATACTGTCCCGAACAGGAGAACACCCTCCTTCTGGGTTTGTCCCTCCAGGCCCAGGTTAATTCCTCCAATCCCTGTCATGGTGTCTGAAATTACTCTGTTGGAGAAGCCACCCTTTTTTGCTTGAATTCTTTACTTGGAGTTGCTTATTAAAATTCAAATGGAAGAGTAACATTACCAGTTAACAACACCTGACCCTCAATGAGGGGGACAGACAAAAATGTATGCCCCGCCTCTTTGGGGAAAGGCCCAGGCATGAAACACTACCCAGGTATCCAGGTGGAGTAAATTTCACAGAGGACGAAGATGGGCTTGGAATGGAGAAGAGAGGAAACAAAGACAACCCTCACAAACTTGCCAATGTCTCCTTCTCTTCAGGTGATACCTGTCTAGTCAATTACAAGCACCTTCTCAGTCTTGGCTGCACTTTGAGACTAGGAACCCTGAGTTAAACCTCTTTGTTCAAAATAGGTACAGCAGTGCCTACTGACATGGCACGTAGCATAGGCTCGATAAATATCAGTAACTTAACTTCCAGTCTCCCCAGACTCGTCTTAAAGCTGTGCTCAACAACAGTCATTTCAAGGATGCCCAATCTTCCTCGAATCCCTCTACAGTAGTATCCAACCAGATAGCTAAATTGTGGCAGACTTTAAGGCCCTAAAGGCCTTTCTCAGCTGACTCTTTCCTACCTAGTTATCTTTCCCCACAATCACATATTAACACAGGTAATTTAATGAATTTATTGCTACAATTCCATCTCATGTCTGGGAAAGTTTCCTTTCCTGTGACTCAAATATCTTCTTGTCTTTCTTTAAAAATAAAGTTTAAAGTTATCCTAATTATTATGGAGGGGGATATTTTTTTCCAACTCATACATACTACTTTTACTTTTATGACTGAAAATAGAAAAAAATAAGACAACTGTTTTAATTACAAATAACCATGTCATCTCCCAATCCAGTCTACTACTTTATAGATGGGTTCACTAAAATCTAAAGATACTATTGCGAACTATAAGGAGAGCTAAAAATGGAGAGAGGGGTCTGGGATCTAAAAGTTTCAGTACTTAGCGAAATGACAGCTTAACATGAAGCAATGAAATTTATAAAGTATTTACAATGTGGTTAGCATTCTTGAAAACACTGTATTCCTACCCTTTGCCAAAAAAACTTAATATCACCAATTACAATTTGAAGTTTTAAACTGCCCATGTCATAGTCATTTAATGTAAGAAGTTAGGGTAACTACCATTATTCTGAAACCATAAATTATGGACATTTTGAAATAATTAATCACAGGTTTCATATTCCTATGCACTTTAAACTTCAATATCATTGAAATGATTTAATTATTTTAATAATTCCCAGTAACATCTAAATGCAACATATAAAATGCTTTAAAATGTAAAATAATTCACAATAATTATAAAGCCATAGAATTACAGTTGGAAGGAATATCACTCCTCTTAAGTGATATATGCTGGTAAATATTTAACAACTACGTGGGGGTAGGAAAGCGTCTAATTTGCAGCATTTTCCAATTTCCATAGTGAAAATACTTTGCCCAATTTCAAGTCACCAGTATGAGGTCAGGGGTCAAAGAGTTGGAAAGATGAGCATACAGCCTGCTCTCATGAGCCTATCCAAGTTGGCTCCAGCACATCCTAGATATGAGAGACCAGACAGTCCTCAACCCTTTCCACAGACTGACCATTTCTTTATGACTCAGGGTACCCTGAACACTTACTGATGTAATACCCATACGTCATTATGTTTACATGTCCACCTACCAACTACTATAGTGGCTTTCAATCTTTTTTTGGATATAAAACACAGTGACAAACACATTTTAAGTGATAACCACACCCCATGTACACACATACGTGCAGTTTTAGGTACACATACACACACATAAAAACCGGAAGCCTCACAAGATAAAACACACTCTTCCTAAGTGCGATGCACTAAAATTTTCTATTATCTTCCAGCTCATTTTTAAATATCTAATCTTGATCCACCAAATTGGATTCATACCCCAATATTCCAGTAGGGCCCCCCAAATTAAAAAACAGTGCTCTACTAGACACTAAGCTCATTGAAGATAGGATTATATGTCTCTTGTCTATGTCTAGCCCTGTGTCTAGTAGTAATTATTGAGGCCCAAGAAGGTTAAGTAACTGCCCAAAGATGAACCTGCCATCTTTGATAAAAGAGCCCTCAAGGCAAGTGATAATTCATTACACAGAATCAGGATGTTCATGGCTTGACACAGAAAGCTAGAGGGTCTTCTAAGACAGCCACTCCTTCAGCAGAAATTAATGGAAGTTTTTTTTTAATTGTACTAAAGCCATCAATGATGGAACTTTGGCCGTTTACCCACCGTAGCATTAGGGCCAGCCCTGCCGTCTGCCTAGGATGACTAGGCAAATCTGAGTGATCAGTGTTTCCCTTTTACTGATAACGTTCACCCCTAAAAAGTGTTGAAAAGATACCCATCTTTTTCACAAAACATTTTCAGTCCTCTAGGGAGGGGACCTATACAAAGGCCGGTTAATAGTAAATATATTATATAGAATATACATACTCCTATATATAATATATATTAACACCAGCTTTCCAATACCCAGCAGCCAAAGGTGTAGCTGGAGAAAACACTGAGGAAAATAAAGTCAGGATCCACAGCTTTTTCTCTTCAATGTGCTCTTGCACCACATGCTTTTTTATAGGTGCTATTAAATGTACACTATAGTTTCAAGACAATCCAGATAAGCATCTTCACTAAAATACACAGCACCATTAATCATCTCAGTGACAATGCTCCCATTTAACATCTTGGGGATTTCCTCCCCTTCTTCATCATTTATTTGCCAATATTTCCTTGTTATGAATATCCCCCTAGTGACTTTCTCTGGCAGTCACAGCTGTGCTGCCTACTGTGTCTACCTTGACTACAAATAACACCAATTCTTAAAAAAGCAAGCCCTTCAGATGACACCTACGGTTAGAAGAGACGCCTTCCTGTGGACTGAATTCCTGGAGACGGAGGAGACGCCATCCACCCATCCTCACTCTCGGGAGTTTAAACAGACAAGCCTCAGCCTTTAAGTAGACAGGAATGTCAGACACGTGACACTGGCTTAATTACAAATGAACAACAGTTGGCTGAATGGTCAACAATTAACGGCTGCTTTAATACGGTCTTTAAAGGACCCCCTTCTTCTACAGCAAAAGGCTTCCTCAAAGTATCCACGAATCACAACAAAGCCGCAAAATCACTAACAAATTACAGAAACCTGACCACCAAGAGCCTCAGTAATTATGACTCACAGATAGTAAGAATTTTCAAAAAATATTCATCAGAAAAAAATCTGCATTATAATTACACTAATTCTGATGGAGAGAATAACACTAGCTAGACAACAGATTATCAAGAAATAAAGCCAGAGATAAATAAGTTGCAAAGATACAGGAAAGAGTCCCAGTGCCATCCATTTTGCAACCATTTCAGAGAGCATCCTCCAGGGGCTCCAGGATTTCTTGATATTTTATAAAATGGAAACCATGAAAGAAAACGCTCTACATCCAATTGGAGAAGTAAATAAAAGTAGAACTCACCAGCTTGTATTCAGAAAGGAGGTTTAAGGAAAAAGGGTACTTTCTTCAATAATGAAACTCTATTGCCAAAGAAGAGTTTGCAGTCAAAAACACACCAAAGTATATTTGAAAAGTATATCCAGAAAGGCTAATGCCTTCAGTGAAATTATGTTTACCTTACTTTACACTTTCTATAGGGGGATTTAATTAATTAAAAGTAAATGTTGCTTCCATCAATATTTCATAACTTTTCTGGAAAGCATAAATTTTTTCATTTGGGGGAAGACTCCAATTTAGATTATTGTGTTAGACAAACAAAAACCAAAAACTTTCTTCTTAGCAAAAGCAATACAAGTCAAGCTAAGATACATTAAAATGCCTTTCCTTCCCAGAGCAGAGTGTTTATTTCAGTGATAGCAACAACACCTGGTTACCAACAGTGCAGATTCTGTTAAGTAATGGACCAAGCAAATGGCAGCAAAGGCAGAGGACTCAACTTCAATTTAACTGTCCTGTAAGGTACATAGTAATTAGCTGCAAAGCTCTGAAATCTTAGCTAGCATGTTAAGTCTGCTACATGACAGTATAATTTGACTTCTTAAAGGATTATGCAAATTACAACTCATCATTCCATTACAGGACTGGAAAAAAGTGACAGCTAATTTATACATAACACACCTTTCAAATCCCTAAGATGCATAGCACCTGTGCAATGTATTTTGCCCAGATTTTCTTGCATATAAGTACTTGTTTATTGCAATATAACGAAGCTTACCTAAGAGGTTTAATATAGTCATTTAAAAAAAAACCTTTTAGACCACAACTTCAAAAGAATAAACATTCTTTTCTGTCTTGATTTCATAGGCAAAATTTTTGGTTGTTTTTGTTTGTTTTGTTTTGTTTTGTTTTTCCCCACTAAGTTAGAGAAATATAAGGTTTCAATACAAGGACATTTTTGAATAGCTGGCAACCACAAGCACTGATGCACGAGCCAGAAGGAAGACTCACAAAGATTTCAACATACTTCTGGTAGGTAGATTCACAGTAGATTCCGTCATATCTGTAGATTTTCCTACATTCTGATTGGTTGGGCAGAGGATGCTGGGCAGTTATTCTGTAGAGGCATCAAAAACAGATAGACATGACTAGAGGTTCTCTACAGTCAACCGGAATGCAGGATAACAAGTATGTTGAAATTTAATATTATTTGCTTTTTTATGCTTTTGAGCTATATACATAAAGCAATGTGTACATACATTTTAGAACATTAACTTCCACTTTTAGAAACCTGCAGTCAGAGAAAACTTTTTTCAGTTCTTCATCAGAAGAAAAAAAATTCTTTTTATCTCAGAGTCATAAAAGTGGAAGGAAAGAAAGACATAAGGTCTAAGGCTTAACTCACTCTACAATCTCCATGGTTATATGCTAAAGGAAATGTTAAAAACAAATGTCATTAGTGTTTTTGTTACAGGATCATCATTAATTCAATCATGCATTACGTTTGTAGGCAACTGTAAATTAG
>NW_020837954.1:9556006-9636006 GCF_003676395.1 Aethalodelphis obliquidens | reverse complement strand
TAAAATACAGTAACCATCATAATTATGACTTCACTCATTCAACATTTACTGAGAGTTATCCATGTCAGGCATTGTACATCAAGAGATGCTATCGACGCTCTACAGGAGTTTGACACCCATGAAGCCCACAGACAACACTGCTGATTGGGACCATACACGGTAACTTCAGTGGACCTCGGAGATGTGTAATCACAAAAAGGTAAAGTCTAGAACAGCTCTGATCTACATTTTGTAGGTCAGTGCCTGATTTCAGTCAGAGCTGAAATCCCTCCATCAAAAGCCTTCCTCCCCAGATATGTATAACTCATCATCTTCTTTCACACCGAGTGCTATATACCCTCTTGGCAAATAAGAGCAAGGGTACTAGCTGTATTTGGAATTCTCATTCAGTAAGTGTTAGAATGCCACACTGCAGAACCTCTCAGCCAGCAGCATTCTCAGTCCCATTCAGAGAGGAGTATGCTCAGCAGAATGGGCTATTTACCACTATGACCTCTCTTTCTCCATTAGTTTTCAGATCTGGGAAATAGTTTTGAACTACAATGGCTGAAAACTCTATGCCAGTGCTATACTGGAACTAGACAAAGAAACAAAAGACATTAAAATGCAAGCTCTACATGGCTTGAGGCACTGTCATGTTAATGGTGGTGAAAGGGTGGGTAGAGATCTGCAGGCACAGAGAGATTGGTGGGAATCCTCCCAAGGTCAAGGCAGCTCAGGAGGCTGGACCAACAACTTCAGAAACAATGACTGTGGAAAGAAGCTATGCCTGAAGGCCTGGCCCAACATCAGGGATGTGAAGAGAAGGGAAGAGCAACTTCCAATATAAAATGCTTGTCATTTGTCCCGAAGGGCTATGCCATCCACGGTGGGTCCCTGCAGTGCTGACCCACTAGGAGCCCATTTCCAAGAACCAGTCTCCAACACTAAAGGAATTATGTGTATACATATTAGGTTAGGATAACTGTCTCTTCTGAGTGAGAATAACTTACATTTATGTGCCTTACAGCCTTCAAGATGATCTGTACAGTAGCCAGGTGTTTTTATTAGTATTTTAAAGTAAGGAAACTGAGACTTAAAGCTTTTAAGTCATACAACTAATGAAGAGTACAGCCTGTCCCAGAGCAGCTCTTTTGACCCCAAGCCCAATACTTCTTTCAACAGACAACAGCCAATTTTCTAAAAAGTACTATCCCACCAGCAAATTCTGTTATAAATAGGACAATCCAACGGCAATGCAAATAATCATCTCTAAATTATTATGATTCCATAAACCCCTTTTTTTCCCCATTAACAAAGAGCACCCTATGCACTGAATCCCAGGTGGACAGCTTTCAGACCTAGAAGAAACACCTAGCACAAACCTGAATGTCCATTGAGGAAACGGAGACTCAGAAAGGTCAAGGGGCATGCCAGAGAGAAGTACTAACAGAGTAACAGAGCTGGATGTAGACTCAGATACTCTATGAGTTCCAGAGCAATATTCTTTACTTTTGATGACAGTACCAAAAATGCCTTCAACAAACATTTATTTATTTATTTATTTAGGGGGCTGTGTTGGGTCTTCATTGCTGTGCATGGGCTTTCTCTAGTTGCGGCGAGAGGGGGATACTCTTCGTTGTGGTGCGCAGGCTTCTCATTGCGGTGGCTTCTCTTGTTGTGGAGCACGGGCTCTAGGTGTGCAGGCTTCAGTAGCTGTGGCACGTGGGCTCAGTAGTTGTGGCTTGAGGGCTCTAGAGCGCAGGCTCAATAGTTGTGGTGCATGGGCTTCGTGGCTCCGGGGCAAGTGGGATCTTCCCAGTCCAGGGCTTGAACCCGTGTCCCCTGCATTGGCAGGCAGATTCTTAACCACTGCGCCACCAGGGAAGTCCAACAAACATTTTTTTAAAATGTTTGTGCTTAAGAACCCTCAGCATTCACGTTGCAAGGTTTTTCTGATCACCCTCTATTGAACCTGTCTACATTCTTCAGGATCTGTTTTGAAGCGGTTGGAGGCTTATATTCTCACCTACCAGCATTGTACTTTCCACTTTTCACCTTGTTTTCAGAACAGTCATGTGTCCAAGACTCACTAGAAATAGGTGCACATTGTTAAACAGCTCCAAATGCATTAGTTAAGGTTCACCTAAATTCTATTCCCTGTTATGAGGGCCTCTGGTTTCCACCTGATTTCTTTACCACTCTTGGCTTGGGTGGGAGAGGACAGCCGCATGCACAGTGGAGATATGGGTTTCAGGAGAGTGGTTGCCACATTTCAATTCTCTTACTGATTACCAAGCAACTTCATCATTGCTGATTAACCTCGCACATGCTTTAAGAAATATTTTAGTCAATGAAATTGTTTGGCTTTGGGGAATTACTGAAGTATCAATGGAAAAACAATACGTTATAAGAGTTCTTTAAGAATTATTTTAACTAATAACCACTATACTTGTTCTCAGGCTGATTTTAACCACATACAACATTTGGCTTTGACTTTTACCTATATGCTAATGACTCCCAATTCTCTATCCTCAGTTCTCTTCTTAATCCCAAACCTAAGGCCTGTATATTCATCTGTCTGTTGGACATTTCTACTTAGAGTTTCCATTTATCTTTTTAAAACAGAACCCGTCATCTTCCCTAAGTGGCTCTTTTATCCCCTGTTGGAAGTACCTCAGGGATCAGCCCTGCACGGTCGCCCAGGTGCCACATACTGGCCCTTTACTCTTTCCTCCTCTCACCCTCCATTTGCAGGAGTCACCAAGCCCTTTCTCATTTTTCTCCTACATTTCTCTGCAAAGTCACTTCTCCATTCACAGTGCTCTATTCTTAGGTCAGGTAGGTCAGCTCATCTGGATAAATATCCTGCTCCAAGTTCTGCTGGCTTAGACTCACCATCCTTCACTCCATCCACCACACAGAAACAGGCTTTCTAAATGCAAGTCTGATTGGGTCACTGCCTTGTAGTGTCTCTCCAGCATCACAGCTTGGCACACAAGGCTCGTGTTGATCTGACCCCAGCCCTACCTCTGCAGCTTCACCTATCACCATCCCCCCATATCTATCCTCTGCTTATCACTAGCCCATACCACTTCCACTTTCTGCATGTGCCTACATGCCTTTGCAGGTGCCCTTTTCTCTCCTCCAATGACCTTACCTCTTACTTCTCTGGCTGACTTCCATGTATCTTTCAGGACTTATCTACTTCATGACTTTAACTTGACCAGCATCAGAAAGCAGGGCACATCTTTCAAAATCTCCTCTATGGAAGCTTTCGTTGTTCTGTTTTGTTTTGTTAAAATAGGTACTCTAGCTGAGAACATGCTTTACATTTTAGAATTCCAATTCTGAAAGCTGTTGTAAAGCAAAAGAGCCCAGTGAATATGTACGGGGCAGTAGTTCTATATCCTCCATATCTAAAACCACCTCAGGAAAGACTCACAAGAGGATTAAGGCAAAACATATCTAGAGTCTATGAATATCCACCCCCAACTCAGCCCAGATTCCCTCTTGTGTAGTCTAAAGGCTCTAGAAATAAAGGTTTCTTCTTTATAAGGCAATTACTCTAATCTTTTCCTACAAAGCCTTAAGACCTAATTAGAGGCTCTTTGTTAAGCCTTACCCTAAAATATTTTTAGCTGAAAAAAATTCATCCACCCAGAAAAGAACTGCTCATGGGACCCTTCTCTGCAGCCTTCTTGCCCAACTGAACTAAGCTTAACAACGATCTTGACTAAAACAAAAATGGAAACCTTAGAATAGAATGGATCTGCCTCATCTCTACAAGATGTGAACACAACCTGGGGTAAAGGTATATATCCTACCATTAGCAGGATTGTTTGCTAACTAGCATGGTTAAGAGAGAGATAGTACCTAGAATTTCAGTCACCTGCAAAATGAATTAAATCAATTTGTCCTACTGACCAAAAATAAAATCAGAAATGTAAAGTCCTCTGAGATTAACATAAAGGAAAACACTTCATGGCAAATTACAACTTAGAGGTTAAGATTTCAAAGGTGAGAAGGGGGCTGCAAAATACTAACATTTCTCCAGCAAATCTCAGAAATAAAGACTCACATGGAAAAAAGCAACTTAAGCCTTTTTCCTAGTTCAGGATGACATATGGGGCCCCTGGTGATCTGGCCTCTGTCCACTGAAGGTCACTGTAATAGCATTGTAATTAGATACTCAGCATCCCTTGTGGCTGGGTATGGCCCTATGACTATATTCTCACGAGCAGAACAGAAGAGGAAGCGATGAGGACCACTCCCAGGTCTGGGCCATAAGATATTAGGTATGTGCTCCTCCATACCTTTTTCTTCCCTTGAACTGTATCAAAGTAACAAAAATCCAGCTTTGACCATGCAGACAAGAATAAGGCTGATGGCAGAGCAACAAAAGAGAAGGACCCTGGGGCCCTGAATGACCCTGTGGAGCAGAGCCACCCCCTCAACTGGGCCACTCACCTTGAACTAGTAAATAAAAGAGAAATAAACCTCAACGTTCTTTCAGCTTCTGTATTTTATAGTCTGTTTGTTACACCCTCTTAGCTTTTACCTAACTAATAACACCTATCCAAGTTTTTCCATTCCTCTTCAAAAAAGTCTCTCCTGCGGAATCTTTCTGAGACAACTATGGCATGTATACCCCTCTTCCCCGTCACCACAGCCCTCTGTTCTCATCTCTGCTACAGCTGTCATCACAGTTTATGGCAATGGTTTGTTTACCCTTCTGCCTCCCCTAAAGAACTAACTCTTAGAATTCTGGAGGCAAGAATTTATCATATGCTATGTTTTGCACAATGCTTGGCACAAGTTTGTGGCTTAATGAATCCTAAATGAATAAATCAAGTTGAAAATGATATAGACTCTCCTGGATCGACTGAAAGTAAATAATATTTGTTGATGTACACATTTGTCAGCTCACACTCAACAGTAATCATGCTGCTCAGCATTACAAGAAATGTTCGTGTCTTCCAAGGGGCACGGTCTTTCTCTCTAATAGAAATATTAGTAAATGTAGTGGTTGCCTCATCTAAAAACCACAATCAAATATATGAGTAATAACGATTTTAAAATAACTACAATTAAACAAAGGAAAGAAATGGCAAAAAAAGAACCTTTGATAAATTACTCTACATTAGCAACATATACTTAATGTTGATTATTTTTGTTATTAAAATTAATATGATTATCCATGGTAATGAGGTATAGAAGCTTTGGCCTTCTCCCCAATTACCTTTCCAGTTTGGGGTGTTTTTTTATTGCGGTATGTGGGCCTCTCACTGTTGTGGCCTCTCCCGTTGCGGAGCACAGCCTCCGGACACGCAGGCTCAGCGGCCATGGCTCACGGGCCTAGCAGCTCTACGGCATGTGGGATCTTCCCGGACCGGGGCACGAACCCGTGTCCCCTGCATCGGCAGGCGGACTCTCAACCACTGCGCCACCAGGGAAGCCCACCTTTCTAGTTTTTAAAATAAATTGCAAAAAGACGTAACGAACTTTACCTCTGTATGACTTCTGGCGTGAATGCCAGCGATACTAATACTGGTTTGATTCAAGTATAACACTGGATTTCATTGTCTATGAAAAAATATTGCACAAAAGTCAACTATATCATGTTTGCAGGCATATGAAAAAACAGAAATTGAAGATGAGGCAATGTGACTAACTACTATGAAGTGGAGTAGTAGAAGATGCCCTTTGCATATGCAAATATTTTTATCTGAATATTTTGTGCCTTCCAGACAAATATTTGTGGAAGGTTTTTAACTTCCATCAATCTATTTTACTGTGGCATAACAATAGATTTTTAAATTTAACTGTTCTTAAATTAACTGGAATTGGACCTTTAAAATTAGTTTAAGTTTAATGATCATGTGTTATATTAAGTACTTTTTAAAAATTAATTTATTTATCTATTTAATTTTTGGCTACGTTGGGTCTTCATTGCTGCGTGTGAGTTTTCTCTAGTTGCGGCGAATGGGGGCTACTCTTTGTTGCGGTGCACGGGCTTCTCATTGCAGTGGCTTCTCTTGTTGCAGATCACCGGCTCTAGGCGTGCAGCCTTCAGTAGTTGCAGCGCATGGGCTCAGTAGTTGTGGCTCACAGGCTCTAGAGCGCAGGCTCAGTAGTTGTGGTGCACGGGCTTAGTTGCTCCGCATCATGTGGGATCTTCCTGGACCAGGGCTCCAACCTGTGTCCCCTGCACTGGCAGTCAGATTCTTAACCACTGCTCCACCAGGGAGGTCCCAGTACTTTTTTTTTTTTTTAAACTCCAGTAAGAGTTAACAGCCTTTACCATGTTGCTCTTTCTGTTTTAGGAAGAGAAGTAAACAGGTAATATCACAAGTAATCTTGACACATGTATTCTATTCATTATAACAATTAAATTTACAGAGTTAGGGAAATACTCTGGAGAATCTGCTTCCTCGAGTTTGATTTGGGTTGAAGCCAAAACATTTCAGCTTTAGTACTCAGGAGTATTATTTAGAAGATAAATTGCCTGATATCAGATTTTGGAAAAGGTAGAATTACCATCAAGTCTTGTTACACAACAATTCATTGGAGGGAACATACCCTGCATTATTCAGTTTTGCTTATCATAAAAAAGGATTACTACTAAGGAGAATTTAATTGGAATAAAATATCACTGAATTATAGTTTAGTGTAGCATTTCAATAATAAATAGACCACCTCTTTCTCCTGAAAAAACAAAAAGGAGTTTTACTGTACCACTGGTATGTAATATATATTTAGAAATGTGTTCTTATCATAAATCTTTTAACACTAAAGTAGACTGTACCAACTAATAGGAGAGCTTCAGTATTGATCTTCCACTTCTTTTGAATGACAAAAATGGTTTCAACTTTCAGTGTGGCAATTTCTCGAAAATAAATTCGAGTGGAAGAGATTACATTCAACTAAAACTACATTATGAAGCAGCAGCAGCAAGGTTATATAAAGTACTTTTCGTGGGTATATCTGAGATCTGTACATATTTTTCAGTTTCTTTCAAGGTCTTGATTCAATAAGATTTATTAGCACTGTCTTCTTTAAATGAAAACAAAAAGGCTCTGCATAAAAGTTTGTATTTTTCTGTCTCTAGAACCCACATTTCTGTACTCAACTGTCTCAAAATAACTACTGTGAAAAAAAGGCTTTTCCTAACTTGGTTAAGCTTAATTACCACTGAATTTTAGCTAAGATTAACTCTTTTCATGGAAAAACTCTTAATAGGGATAGCAGACCTCCAAATGGGGACTTTAAAATTGAAATGCTGAAGTGTGATCAAGGATAATATCAATGCTTAGACCAGGTTCACAATGGCTGAGTGAAGTGGCATGTTAAAGAGTAGCGATAATAATGCATATAATTAAACAGAATGGGGCGGAAAACAAGAAAAATGTCTCAATTCTTCCGATATTTTGGCAAATGATGGTTTTACTTTGGCGGGGGTTTTCTACATCACTTTGAGTAGACAGTTTTATGTTAGTAAGATTTTCACAAAATGACCTGAAAACTCCTTACATGCCTGGTGTGTGGGGAGGTTCTTGTTGAATACATTTGTCCTTCTCATCATGGAACATATTCACGCATGGTCAGCAAAGGTGCTTCTAAGTAGAGAATTCTACACCCAGGGTACAAACATCCATTTCATCACACTCTCTTTTCCTCACCGTCTGTGATTTCTAATTACTTAGGCAATCCATCTAGTCACAATAGCCCCACAGGTGCCATGAAGAAGTCTCAGTACAACAGGAATTGTCTTGCATGGAGGAATAATGGGAAGTTCCCATAGTCAAATTTTCCTAGGACATAGGACCCACACTTCTCCCTTCAAAGATGGGGAAATATATGATAGTACATGTTCTAATTTTGGTATTTCCTTCTTTTTGGCTTAGATATATAGCCTCAGGTATCCCGCCATTTTTATTTACACTTTAAAAGCACTTTTTAATGTGCCCACAAGGAGAAAATATGACATATTTGGAAAGAGAACATAACACTTTGTTGGGAACTTTCAATTTGCTAACTCAAATGATTCAAGTTACATCCCATTGTGAAGAAATCATCATCATCACAAAACCACTGGGTCTTAGCAGAATCTTAGTCATGCTTCGACTGTATGTCACTGCATTCATAAATATCTCCCTGTGTTCAGTACCAGTGCATTGAAGTATATATTCTCATGTGTTTATACACATAATTTGTCTTGTAAGTAACTGACCTGGAGCTGGTCCCAAGACAGCACATTATTGTCATTAGACATTTAGTTAGAACAATGAACACCACTGGAGATTGTCTTGTTAGTATGTACTAAATTTTAAAGGAATTACTTCATTTGAGCAAAAAGTATGGAGAGTTTATAAGTCTCTACCTTTCAAGCTCTGATATTAATAACGGATCCTCACCCTCTCTTTTCCATCCCAGTAAGCTCTGGACTAGCTGTCAGCTAATTCAGCTCTTCATTCATTCATTTATTTATTGGCTGTGTTGGGTCTTCATTTCTGTGCGAGGGCTTTCTCCAGTTGTGGCAAGCCGGGGCCACTCTTCATCGCGGTGCGTGGGCCTCTCACTATCGCAGCCTCTCCTGTTGCGGAGCACAGGCTCCAGACGCGCAGGCTCAGCAGTTGTGGCTCCCAGACCAGGGCTTGAACCCATGTCCCCTGCATTAGCAGGCAGATTCTCAACCACTGCGCCACCAGGGAAGCCCCAGCTCTACTTTAAGTTCTACCACTTACTACCGGGGTAGCCTTGACAAACTCAAACTGTTTTGTGTCTTGGATTCCTGTTCAAGAAACTGGGAACAGTAACAAGCTCTGGCTGCCTAACAGGGTGCTTGAGAAGGGCAGATGCATGGGAAAATCACTGGAAAGTTCTGTGCAGATGTGAAGGGTTGGTATTGTGTTATGATTACCTAAATCTGAAACTGGGAAAAATGTTAAAGATAACCTCATTCACTAACCACATTTTACAAGTGAGAAAATCAAGTTAGAATAAAAGGCAGATTGTCTTAAGAACAGCATCCTAGGACTCTAATATTCTTTCCATGATTCCACTCAACTCGTAGAATGAAGTAATAAACAAAATCATATATGGATTAATGCCTCCTCGTATATACGGGTGTGTGTGTGTATGTGTGTGTGCTGTTAAAGTATCATTGATGATACAATTGCCATTATATGGAATATTTTGTGGAGATTATGTGCCCTTCATTATTAAACAAATTTCATTTCATTAGCACTAACCAAATAAAAATAAGTATTCATTTTATATATGATTGTTTTACAAGGTACCCCCAAAGTCTCCTGTTGTTTTTATTTCGCACCAAGTTATTTGGAAAAACTCCACTCCTACCCACCACTTCACTCATCCCTTTGATTTCTAGTCTGGCAAAGCCAAGTAAAGCAACTCAGCTAATTACACAGTCATTTTCTTAGTACAAGTAAAAGTTCCTGTTGTTTCCTTGATACAATAAATTCCTCCATTCAACAGCCTCCTGAAAATGGCTAAAAGACTACTTCTGCTACTTCTACTTCCCCCAATTCAGTTACAGGGTGATCAAAAAGAGGAATATCCTTGCAGGTGACTGTCACTCCTGCCAGTAAGTCAGAATCCTAACAGCCTAACTCTGGAATTTCTTTAGTAAAATCCACTTTATCAAAAAACACGTATTTGTCAATTAGCCCTTTCTTGTGTAAGATCTTATAATGTAGTATTCAAAACTGTTTCCTTAAGTATAAAAACAGAGCTTCACATGGGAAAAAATTAATGTATCACCAAACAGAACTCTATGAAGGAAATGACTGAGAGGTGTAAATATACCTTATGTCTCTTCCTCCTTCTCTATCAATCCAAATATAGCCAAGGAAGTGTAAAGGCCTGATTCCCAGGCCCCAGGCCCTTGTGTGTACCCTGCACATGTACCGTGCCTGCTATTGAAAGTGTTTAATAATAGAGGAGCTTGCACTTTATGTAATTCATAATTAGAAGACTACTACAACCGCACTATTTAAAATCAAGCCTTTGTTATCAGCACCAGTTTTAGACAGAAGCTGAGAATCATTTGTGAGCTGTGGCAGACCCAGACTGTTCAAAGCAATTGCTGTGCAGCATGAAAGCTGCAATGGAGGTCATGGAACAGGTCAGGAGGAAAGATAGTGTATCGATTTCACACCGGGAATAGAGGCAAAGCAAGGGCCCACTGTTGCTGCATGTGATGTATTTCACTTCAGTTTAAGGCACATTTCATTCCAGTCTGAGAGGGGGTGGGGAGCAAAGGGCAGTGGATTTCACACTGAATCATGATGAATTCTGGACTCGTGGATTCCAGTAAATATTTCCTTCCTGGCATTAAGTATTTCTGTAGCAGAGTGAATATAATGGAAATTAGGCTTGTGACGGTAGCAAGAAGGTACCTTAAAAAAAGGTCCCCATGTTATGGGAAGTTCATTTCCTCCACTTATTAAAATGCAACAAAAGCAGACATGAATGTAAAAGCATAAAACGTATACAAGTGATGAGCTCTGCAGAATGACCTCGCAATGAGCATCATTTATGTGGTAAGAATGACGCTATAGATTACTCGATGAAAGAAGTCGATTAATAGAAATAAACCTCTCAAAAAAAGAATCTTGGGTCATGGCCTCAAGGGTAAATATTTGAAGTCGCACATGGGATACCGATGGCATCCAAAAATGTCATTTTGTGTTCCCACGTTGCACATGGACTTTTCTTCCTCATCATCTCTGAAAAGTCATTCATACTGAATAAGATCTAGGAATCAATTTATGTATACCAAATTTAATCCTGCTTCAAGTTGGCCTAAGATAACTGGTAAACTCTAATGTTTGTTTCCAATAAATGTCATTAATTTACAACAACAACTTTGTATTCTGCCTTGACGGTGACCGTCAGCATTTTTCCACCTTCAAAATTTAGATCAGTTGGGTGAGCTTAGGAAAATAAAATAGCTGCTAGACGTTTGATTATGATTATAATCATACGTCATGCTAGACGTATGATTATAAACAAATGGAAACAGGGCAGCCTGGTTATCCATCTTCCCATTGGAAAAAATGGATTTTTCCAAGTATGCACTCACCACATTAGTCCAGCTAACCCCCAATGCCACGCAGCTAGTGTGGAAAATAATTTACTTGTAATGATAACAACATTATCCCTTTAAAAAAATACTAATTTCACTATACATAGTATATATATTTTAAATATTATTTTTGGAATGTTTGTCTTTCCTGTTTAGAAACAAATATTCTCTCTTTTCAGAGAACCAAGATTATATCAGAAAGAGCATAGAAACATCCTCCTAAATTATTTATATCATTTCTCCACCTAATCATTATTGCTCTTAAACTGATCCCAGGCAACCATGCAGGCCTTTGCATTGCCCCTTCTTCCTGCATGCCTCTTGTTTGTTATTTTATAAGTGGGGAGGACCAATTTTCTATCTGCCACAGAAATAAAAATATGGCAATTAAGGCATATATATTGACAGATTTGTTTTTAATCATTTCATTAGTTCCCAAGCCTCCTTTCCTAAGGAGTTTAAAAACTGAGAGGGAAATAGCACATTTCCATTTTATCCTACCAAAGAAAGCTAAAAAAGCTCAGATAGGTAGAAACATGAAAATAGAGAAGAGGGAGAAAGAAATAGATTCTTCCCACAAAGAAAGCTGACAAATAAGAAGAAACTACACAGAGGTAGGGAAAAGTTAGATGGAAATCAAGAGACATGATACTTTTCTAGACCAAATTTCCTCTAATGTGACTCCAAAGTATCAACAAAGTCCAAACAGCCACAGGAAGCTATAAGGCTCATCAATCCAATCAGTCATCTAGGAGGACAATCAATTTAATAGAGAAAACAACCAGAGGGCAGTATAGAAACTTCCTGTTAAACTATTTATGAAATTTGGCTGACAGGTCACCATTCCTTCAATTGGTTTCAAGGCATCAATCCAACTTCTCTAGGCAGTTCACTGAGTCTTTCGTTATTGGCCATATATCTTTAGAGAATTCTGAATATACACCATAGGTGTCATTACTTCAAGAGACATTCTGGCTAGCATAGTAATTTTGAGAAGTCTGACAAATCTCAACCACCTATCTTAATACACAATATGAATTCAGAAAGAATTAATGGTACTCCAATACATACTCAAACGCACGAACGTATGGCTAATATTTTTAAACCCTTTTTTAAATGGATGCTAGCATTTTTTAAACCTAATTAAGGTAGCTAGTTCTCAGATTCATTCCTGAGATGATCATTCTTGGCTTCTGTTTAAATATTCTCCCCATTCCACATACACTTTCAATCCAGAGCCATGGTATCGAAGTGCATTCTAAGCAAAAGCTCAGCAGTTCAGTCTCCAAACCAAAACACTCCAAGGCTAAAACGGTGAGGCTTAGTCAGAGGCACAGCTTTAAACTGCATCACCAGCTCAAAAGGTGGCTTTTCTGCAACATAATAATTATGATCACTTGGATAAGATGCCTAGATTTGTGTGCACGCAGCCCCTTACGGGTCTAAAACAGAGCAAGTCAGTCGTATATTTCCATGTAATTAGTTCAGTTCAGGTACCTGAAAACATTTATTCTTTCTGCATCCTTCAAAGAGTCTCTTCTGGTTTCTTGATAAAGACTGATTTTGTTTTTTTACTGTTTTTAAGCTGGAAGTAGACAAAAAGATTTCCTTCCATTGCTGTTTGTCCAACATTCCTTTTTTTTTTAATGTTAAATATTTAAACCCCTAAATGGGAAAATCTGAGAGAAAATGCAGAACTTTAAAAATAAGTTGTGACTTTTTTCTGTTTTTTTAATTCTTATTGAAGTATAGTTGCTTTACAAATACACCCATTAGCTTTTTTTCCTTATAACTCCTAACTCCTTTAGGCGTCCAGACCCTCTTTTTGGCCAAAGGGCGTTATAGTATCAACCCCGTCATGTCCCAAGCAGTGATACTGTGATATTCCTCCTTCCTGGGGGACCTCCTCCATCACCTTGATCACAATTCTCTGTGAGCACCTTGTTCGTACCAAGCTGCTACCATTATCATATACTTTAATAATATAACTCTCACTCTTCAGAGAACTGGCCCAGAACTTGTGGTCCTTGGGTCCCCTATCATTACTGAAGCCATTGCTAGAACTTAAGAATGACAGCACCCTACCCTCTCCCATCCCCACTCTCATAACCAGAATTCTGACTCCTCTGCTTTCCAGAGATCTTTGCCTTAGAAGCAGACTCCGGGAAACATGATGAATATGGCTGTGGAATAGCACGGGGATCCTTCCTCCCAAATGCCAGGAAAGGCCAACTGAAGGACTATAGGTCTTGTATAAACTTCACAGATTAAAAGGGAAGTGGCTTCCAGGGCAGATTCAAAACAAATTAGGAAAGCATAAGGTGCTTTGGCTTTTGTTATCCTATTCTCTATTCCTCCTTCAGACCGAGAAACTAGCCTCCTACATGGCAAATTTATGAAAACCACATATACACTAAGAAGCGACCAAACAGCACTGGGGAACTTCCATAGAAGCAAAAGTGTCCCCCTTTCCTGAAGCCCAGGACTGTAGGGATGATGTTAAGGAGGCAAACACACAAATGGTGCAAAGAAAAGAGCTCATGTCAATGAAAAGTCTGTTTATCCTTAAAGCCATATTGGTAGCCCAGACAATTCTAAAACATCCCTCGGAAGTCTTTTTTGCAAAGTAATTGAAAAATGCTGCACCAACTGATTAAAAAGCATTTCAAGTTTCTGCCTAATGTCTGTTATAAATATTTTCAAAGCCCTGAATGACAACAAAGATTAAAACCAGTTCTGAAATAAACAACAAATATTTATTGAGCAGCAGCTAGGAAGCACTTTGCTGGGACTTCAGGGGATTTAAAGATGTAGAAGACTGCGCTTACAATTTAGTTGGGGAGATCAGACATGTACACAGTAGAGGTTAAGCTCTAATACAACATGAAAATACTTGAAATGTCAAAAAATACCAGCAAGTGTTTCCATCTCGGGGTGTAAGGCTATCATTCTCCCAAGGCAAGTCCTAGCCCCATCAAAACAGACAAAAATCTGCCTTCAAGTAATAATAACACAGATAAAAATAAGTCAAAGAGATCACTGCCAATTTAGAAAATGTCCTCTAAAAGGCCCTTGATTTTTGCTTGCCCGTTTAGTGAATATTATGTATGTATTAAATAGATAGTTTGCGAGGCTTAATTTATATGCAAAATTCACTAAATACATTCAGAAAATAAGACTAACTTTTTAAATGATGCCCTTTCATTAGGTGTCTGCAAAATATCAAAATAACTGATCAGTTCAGTCATTAAGTAAAGAAATTCATCCGATCAATGTGATTGGCATTGGTTAAACACAGTGAGCCCGACTGAATTGTTTTTTTAATTTTCTATGAAATTGGCTCCTTATAAACTGACAGATGATCTTAAAAGAAAATAATAACTTTGTCTTAACAAAACCTTTGCAAGGAATCAGAATTGTTGAGCTAGGTTCAGAAGACAAGGAGAGAAGTGTCCCAAGGTGTAGCCTATCACAGGTTGAGTGGTCTCCTTACTCAAGTCATTATCCTCTCCTCACCTTAGTTTTTTCATTCATGAAATGAGGTCAGAGTAAGATGCTTTCTGAGGGCCCCATGTGCAATTGCTCCCGGAAAGGACTACCTGGGATTACCAAATTAAATATAATTACTTTAATATTTATAGTCAAAAACTTTCTTTGAAAATATACATACTATGCCCAACACTGCTTTTAACTGTCTTTAAAAATTGTATATATATATACAATTTACATAATGCATGTGTGTGTGTTCTGTAGGCAAATACATTTACGTTTTAAATACCTAAAGCAACAGCTATATATTAACAACTCTACTAATATATAGTTTTACATATTAAAATGCCATCTTTAGTCTTATTTTCCAGCTGAGAATATACCAAGTATACCACCAAGTATAGATGAAGTTAATCATATTTAATAGAATGAGCATAAAAGACTCAAGGTTTTATTTACAATGTTACATAACCTTTTTTGCAATATTTTAAGATAAAATATTTTTAAAATTTCAAGCTATTGATCCTACTTTAGAAACACTATTGTAATTTGACTCCTGATTTCATATAATAATGCATATTTTCACAGCCT
The DNA here is from genome assembly GCF_003676395.1 of Aethalodelphis obliquidens. Taxonomy (NCBI): domain Eukaryota; kingdom Metazoa; phylum Chordata; class Mammalia; order Artiodactyla; family Delphinidae; genus Aethalodelphis; species Aethalodelphis obliquidens. The sequence goes on along the minus strand of NW_020837954.1, from coordinate 9,620,834 downwards.
AATTCTATGATAATATCTTTAAAGTGAAGAAAAAACTCAGAAATAAACCTGAACCATTCATTCAAAGTAGAAAAAAATAGCCCTTCATTCAAAATAGAAAATTCCATAAGCCTAGCACAGAAAGTACAGTGATTAAAAGCATTTTATTTGTTTATCCTCAGAATGACTGATTATCTGATTTATATAATCATCATTACTTCAATACATCATAAATTATCTTTGATATTTTGTTTTCAAATAAGGTCTCTAAACATCATTAAACAAATGTAGTTGTACAGTATGCATGAAGTTTAAAGGCTAAGGGCCAGTGGACTAGTGTGCCTACAATGACAATTTTGTTTTGTTTTTTTTTTGTTTGTTTGTTTTTTGCGGTACGCGGGCCTGTCACTGTTGTGGCCTCTCCCATCGCGGAGCACAGGCTCCGGACGCACAGGCTCAGGGGCCATGGCTCACGGGCCCAGCCGTTCCGCGGCATGTGGGATCTTCCCAGAGCAGGGCACGAACCCGTGTCCCCTGCATCGGCAGGTGGACTCTCAACCACTGCGCCACCAGGAAAGCCCGACAATTTTGTTTTTAATTTAACAATTTACTAAATGTTCTTTACACATTAAAAGTACGTCAATATACCGACTATGGGGACAAAGGAGTAAATATAAGCAAGGCTTGTCATCTGGCCAATGTTAGAATGTGATTAAGAGGTAACTGCTATAGCAGTGGACTGTAAATATGGAAGATATCTTTATTCTATGATGTATGATAGCTCTTAATAGGAGAGAGTGGTCATCAGTTAAGCAAACGAACCATTGGGCAGAGAATAGATGTGACACCATGGGCATGATCTACTAATTTTCTGATAGGCGAGGACATTAACTGGTTCACAGATTTTAATGAGGATATATACAATAGGTAGTGCACATGCATGTACAAATAGCTTTATGTATTTAAGTAAAATGAAGATATCAATACACCACAACCTAAGGCTTAATTGTATTTCTATTTTCCATTAACACATTTTCAAATCTACATTCATCTGTATACACAAAGATATTGGGCCAAATCATTGCTCAGAGTTTCTATTTGATGTGATAATCTAACGTGGGTATCATGAGAAAATTATAGATACCCTGAAACTATTTTTGGATTACAAATTAAACAAATTATAATTTGTAGTCTGAACCAAAGTTTGAACTTGTGAAAGTTTCTGACTCAAAACTTCATATATTGTATTATAAAATATAAGCTCACAAGGTCAAACTGGAACTTGAGTTTGTATTTATTTGGGATCTCCCAAAAGCAGACCATGAGATAAAGGTCTGAGCGCAAGTAACTTTTTGGAGGTGAAGGAAGTACTGGCAGGGTGTTGGGGAAGTGAAACAGGGAAAAGGAAGTAGTCAATAAGAATATGAAATCAAAACTACCACTATGAGACACTGAAGCCTATCCCACCAGGAAACTCTGGGAGTCAATGTAAACTACACCTCAGGAATTCCATCCAAGGGGCGAAGGAGCTGGTGTACTTATATGCTATTTCCATCGGTCACTGGGGACTGTGTCAATTCCCTGGCAAGGGCTTCAGCAGCCAGAGAAAGCCCTGGAGCAAGAATGCTGCCGGTTAGAAGTCAAGCTGTGGGCATTAATCATGTGTACTATGGTGTTCTAACGCGGGGCCCCCAACCCCCCACCCCACCCCGGGCCGTACAGCAGGAGGTGAGCAGCAGGTGAGTGAGCAAAGATTCATCTGCTGCTCCCCATAGCTCCCCATCACTTGCATCACTACCTGAAGCATCCCTCCCACCCCCCCACACCACCCCACCCCCGTCCGTGGAAAAACTGTCTTCCATGAAACCAGTCCCTGGTGCCAAAAAGTTGGGGACCGCTGTTCTAATGCATTCAGAAGCTCCATATAGAAACCCATTGACAGGCTGCCACCCTAGCTGGGGCCTTCATTTCCTTTTGCCTTGAATGTTGTAAACACCTTCGAACTGGTCTTCTCATGTACCTACTCTTCTCCATTTCAATCTCTCCTGTACTTATCTTATTCTGGTCAATAGGCGCAGTCACTATTCACCCAAATACACTTTTGTCCTTGCTCACATCTTACTCTTCACCTGAGAAAATCTAGACTTTATCACAGTCTGTTTCAAAGGATGCCTATAGCTGTCTAAGGAGATGAGTCTCCTTCATGTGGGCTTTCCTTACATGTGCTCCTTTCTGTACTTTCACAGCATCTGATTCCCTTCTCTACCCTGGCATTTATCAGGCTTGGATAAGGTCTGTTTATATGCAATAGTTGTCTTCACTCTCCTTCTACATTATCAGCTCTTTGAGATCAAGATCTTTATTTTACTCACTTTGTTTCACCTACAGTATCTAGAACAATACTTGGCATGCAATAAGATGCTCACAAAACACGTGTGAATTGAAACTATGACTGTAGAAAGGTGCCATTGTGTCATAAAAAAGGGAATTAAACTTGGAGTCTGACACCTAAGCTGCAGTTATAACTAGGTGTGTGACATTGGCATTCACTTAGCCATTCTGCATCTCAGTTGCCTCACCCATAAAAGTGGAAAATAAACTGCCCTCTGCTACACATTTCACAGAGCTAACCCAAGAATTAAATAAATTAATATCTGTGAAGTTGCCTTTAAACGTTTAGTGACCGAACATCACAAGTTATTGGTGTTATCATAGTGAGGCGCTGACCTTCAGGTAATGATGGAGATGACACCAACCCACTGCTGCGATGCTGTGAGTAGTTTTAGCAGTATCTGTTCTGATTGTGCCGTCCTCAGTTTCAGTTCTCCTTAAAATCAATGCCTGTACTGTACGTATAAGGTGACTAGCTGGGGAGAGGGATCAGCATTTGAATTTACTTCAGGACAGGGTTAACTAGCCTCATATGGTGACTGAATGAAGGACACTGACCTCATTAACACCATGCATCAACCAACAGTCAAGCAGGCATTTGTGTGTGTGTGTGTGTGTGTGTGTGTGTGTGTACATATTCAATAAACAAAAAGGCCTATTAAAAGAAAGAAGAAATTTTGTAAGGCTCTCCTGCTTGTCTATAGTGCATACACAGATGATTTTCACAGGATGCACTTGAGCAAGTGTATGGATAAAATAGTTGCACGTCTTCGTCCTCCTCTTTCCTAAATGGCACACCCCAACTTCACAGTATATTCATATACTGGCATTGGCATACCTTTTAAATATTACTAAAAGGCTGCCTTTCTACAGTATATTAAGCAGCTGCTTGCATATGAGTATCTGTTGTCCAGAGTGACAGCTGTATTTTCGCCTGTTTTGACATTGAGTCTGATCTGGGTGAATAGCTCATATCCATTAAAGTGCTATTACAACACTGAATGACTGCCAGAATACTTCCTGATCAATTTTAAAAGCCAGCTAGCTGTCATCATCTAATCGCAACAGCAAAAAACAAATCTTTGGGGAATAAAATGAGATTTTTAAACATTTTTAAGCCAGTGTATTAAATATAATCCCTAAAAACTATTTGAATAAGAAATACAAGCTACAGAAACGGGAAGGTAGAAATAATATTTTCTGCACTTTGAAACCTCTTACACTTGCATATTGGCAGGCAATCTCAAATACTCCTTAAATTTACCATTTCAACAATCACTGAGTTTGAACTCCTGCCATTACATAACTTAATAAAGCAGCACTGAAAACAATCACCAGAGGACGATTGTGCTCACCATTAAATTTAGTTCTATGAAATTTAAGACTGAATTCAATCATCTTTCTGTCTTTGCTTCAATGGTTGAAATCCAAGTATTCAGGTTTACTTTTCTCAACAGCATATTGTAAAAGCTATAATACCAGCATTTTAGATTTGCATTTATTAAGCACTGCCAAAGGGAGGTAGAACTCACTGAGACAGTTAAGACCACTCCAATCATCAGTTTAATTGGCAAAGTCTGATTCAAAGTTGTAACTCCACCACCACTACCCTGACAATATCAACAAATACATAACGTATAAATTGGCGCAATCCATTTGGAGGGCAAGAAGGATGGAGGGGGGGTTTGGTACATTTACCCATCTGGGACGGTTTCTTAAGGGGCAGCACTCAGGTCTTCTCATTTTGGTTTTGGCAGTCCGTATTTTCACACCATGATTATATCAGGAACATTCAGCAGTGGAGTGGGCTTCCCCAACTACAGAAATGAAATGACCCAACTTCATCTCATCAGGAGGTTCGGTGGTCCTCACTTCCTTCCGGGACCATAATGTCAAGACAGTCTGAACAAAAGGCTAGAAATGCTACCTTTCCAACTCATATTCTAGAGAGTATGATAAAGAGTGAATAATATATCATATTTTTAAAATATATCGTATTTTTTAAATCCTTAAATACAAGTCTCCTTAATAAAAGAGAAACATTAGTGGAAATACTTGGCTGATAAACATTATTCATTTTTGGAGATTCAAGAGCGCTCCTAAGAATCTGGAACCTATGCAACAAATAGTTTTCTCTACAGTACTAGAGGATCTCCTTCACTTTCATCAAGGTCACCCTTCAGTTTTACTTCAAAAGACTCTCTTCACCTTCCAATTCATTTTTAAATATTAAAATCGATGTTATTCTAAGAAACTGACTCTAAATCATCAGAAAGTCAGTGCCGCCCACTGCATATCAGAGAAAGTCCTAGTCACATACCTGCCTTTCAAGTGCTGCTGTGCAAAACTCACAGCTGCCCATCAGTCCTGGGGACCCTCTGTCTAGCCCCATGAATCAGTTCCACGTCGTTCTATCACTACAGGCCCTTCCTCGATTCTGCCTTTGCACATTTGTGCTATTTGGCTCAATGGCTTTCTGATCACTTCCACCTAGTCAAACTCTTATTTTTTCAAAATATCTCCTGCATCAGCTCCTCTGTGAAGTCTTCTTTGATTTTCCCACATAAATGTATTTACCCCTTCCTTGGTGCTCCCATAGTACCTGCACACAACAATTCCAGGCCAAAGCATATAAAAGACTATCTTCGTTATTTCTCTACCTGTCTGCCTATGTTAACTGCCACAGATACTAGGTTCTTATGGGAACAAAATAAATAAAATTCCACAGAGTCCAAAATACCCCAAATGACGAAAATTATCTCAAATTGAGGTCCCAGCATGAAAAGAAGAAAAAAGCAGCAGCTTCCATTATCAAGTTCCCTTTTGTGTTTACTTTGTGGTGACCTTCACTAACTTGTTCTTTTTCATTTTATCATTCCCAACATTGTTCAAGCTTTTCCCTGTAAAGCAGAACTATCGAGATCCATCTGTCACAGTATACTTTGGACATAGTACTATATGGTATAGCAAAGAAGGTATAGGAAAAGGTTGAAACTGAGGTCAGCTATTTGTGCCAATCCCTATTTCCTTCATATCTAGTCCATTACTCTCAGCATAACTTGGTTCAGCCTTCCCATGTACTGTTAAAAATATGTATATTGCTTCTGGGAGATCTACTGCCCCTTGTAAATTCACATATTAAAGGGTAGCATAGAAGGGAAAGGAATCTGTAATAGAGTCATTTATAGCCAAGCACTAAATCATATAATACAGAAAACAAATGTAGATGGCTTAGAGGGTGGGGGCATATATATTACCTCTTTTCTATGAACAATCATAAAATAAAATGGGATCTCCAAGCTGCCAAAATTAAGTGGAATCTGGGCTACTAGAATATCAAAGACAAAGAAATAAAAAGAGAGAATGAGAGAGAGAGAAAGAGACCAACTTAATCTGAATATGTAGTCAACCAGGTGTTAAGTATTTGAGTCTTTTAAATGATTTTTTAATATAAATTTATTTATTTTTGGCTGCATTGGGTCTTCATTGTTGCACACGGGCTTTCTCTAGTTGCAGCGAGTGGGAGCTACTCTTCATTGTGGTGTGTGGGCTTCTCCTTGTGGTGGCTTCTCTTGTTGCGGAGCACAGGCTCTAGGTGCAAGGGATTCAGTAGTTGCAGCACGTGAGCTCAGTAGCTGTGGCTCACGGGCTCTAGAGCACTGGCTCAGTAGTTGTGGTGCATGGGCTTAGTCGCTGCACGGCATGTGGGATCTTCCCGGACCAGGGCTCGAACCTGTGTCCCCTGCATTGGCAGGTGGATTTTTAACCACTGTGCCACCAGGGAAGCCCTTGAGAGTTTCTTAAAGTAAAAAAATTTTAAACAATCTTGAAACTCATTGTGTGCCAACACATATTTCCAGAGAAGCGGGGTGGGGGCAGTGTGTGGGGGGCATTGGAAAAGAACTTTAAAAAAAAAAAAAAAAAGCCTGGAAAATCAGGGGAAAAAATGAATAGACTACAGCTTTACCATCTTTTCCAATGATTCCTATTCCTCCTGACTCAGTGCCCAAACACGTCTTTCTCTGAACTGCCTTGCTATTTCGCCAAAAGAGAAAACTTATTTTCCATCTATGTAAACTCTTAGAAAAGGAGGGAGCAGGAAGACTCCTCAATTCAGCCCAAGAAAAATAGAGCCCTTGTGCATACCTCCAAGTGTCTGGCAGTGACCCAATCCCCTGCCCAACGTTGGTGGTCCAGCCTGGAGGCTTTGATCTGACCTAGGAATTAGAAGCGTTTTGCTAACCTTCCTTCACTGGGTCAACTGGAGAAAATGATACACTCAGCCGCAGGAAGGAAGGGCATGAAGCACATCATATTTAACACCACCCCTTCCCCTGAGTTGGCAGGTCCTAAAGAGTCCCTGGAATTTAGCTGCAAAGGATTAAGCCTTGCTAGACTCTGTAATGAGAGAAGCAGCTTCAGTGGTTGAGAGGAAAACAAGAGGAAGAGAGTCCCAGGGAAAGGAGGGGGAACTCTGAGTTCTGGATTCAAGCAGCCAAATCTCTTTTTATTTACCCGAAATGTTAATTAACAGAATCAATCGAAAAGGTGTTAAGAGAGGACTTCCCTGGTGGCGCAGTGGTTAAGAATCCGCCTGCCAATGCAGGGGACACGGGTTCGAGCCCTGGTCCGGGAAGATCCCACATGCCTGCAGAGCAATTAAGCCCGTGCACCGCAACTACTGAGCCTGTGCTCTAGAGCCCACGAGCTACAACTACTGAAGCCCGCGCGCCTAGAAGCCTGTGCTCCGCAACAAGAGAAGCCACCACAATGAGAAGTCCGCACACCGCCACGAAGAGTAGCCCCCGCTCGCCACAACTACAGAAAGCCTGCGCGCAGCAGTGAAGACCCAATGCAGCCAAAAAGTAAATAAGTAAATTAATTAATCAAAAAAAAAGGGTGTAAGAGAGACTGCAAATATATTTAAACTAGCTGACTGATGAACTAGTATGCTACAGCTAAGAGGAAGATTGTAAAGTAGAAGAGAGACCTGGAAGCAACAGTAACAAGAGTGACAAATCCATTGGGAGGAAGAGCTAACATGGGGACTGGTAAGATTAGAGATTTAGATTCCTCCCCAGCTCTTCAGAAAAATGTGAAAAACCAGCAAGAAGAACAAGGTGAGCAGAGAAGAACCAAAAAAATGGGGAAAACATTCAGACCATTGCTGGTATATAGGCTCTGTTAACATATAAAAGTAATACATGTTCATTAGAAAGAGTTTGAAACTACAGGTAAATATAAGCAAAGATCATCCATAATCCCAATATTCAGAGTTAGTCCTTGTGAAAATTTTAGTATATTTCTATATTCCTATGTGTGAATCAATATATGTGTATATAATTTTTAACTAAGATCAAAATTGTGAATAATGTTTTGTAACCACTTTTATTCATTTAACATTATATGGTAAGTACTTCCTTACAACCCCATAGTATTTAAGAACAAGGTTTTCAATGAATGAAAGGTATTCTTATCCTATAGACTTGTGCTATGCAATATGGTAGTCACTAATCACACGTGACTATCTAAGTATAAGGACTCGAATGTACATTACCATATTGTCCTGTCCAAAAGACATACCAAGTGACTCTCCTTTTAAAACCATTTGAAAATAACTGTTTTCCCTGTGATTTATCCATATTATGAACATCTAAGAACAAAACCAGTGTCTTATTCATCTTTTTACCCCTGCTTTAGTGTCTGACATATAGTAAATGTTCAATAAATGTTTACTGATTGATCCGAACGTATGCCTATCTGAGACTTACTGGACAATAAAGGCAAGGCTACATATGTCCATAAATATATGCACAATAAACAAACAAGTCTAACCTCTCAACTTTAATAGAAATATTGTAAGTAAACAGAAAATAGTATTCAAGACAAAAGCTCACATTTGTCAATACTTTATATCAAGACCAGGAAAAGATGTTTTCCTAAAACTCCCAAACTACTGAAAAATTTAAATGTCTAATGTGAAAAGGATATTTTCTGAATACTCTTCCCATCCACTTTACCAGTGCCACATTCAGGTTATTATAAAACTACAGAATCAATCCACCTTTATAATGCATTTTTAGAATGTATTAGGAACGACAGTAATTGTTAACAGCCTACAGATCTATTTCCAGCAGCAGAAAGCATCAACAAATGTATGAAAAAAGGTGATTCTGACTCAAAGTCAAATTAGGAAATAAAATACATAGAAGAAATATGGAGATTAGGTCACACCTTCCAATGAAAAGAAATATTCATTCTAAAAGTGATGTCATGGGTCAGCTTTGAATCCAAGTGTAAGGTTAACATTTTGTCTCACTGGAAAAAAATGAATTTGACCTTGTAATATTTATATCACACAGAAACTACCACAGACAGATTTCTTTCTGAAAGCCTTCTGATTGCTTCTTGTCAAACCGTCTGTGTCAGAGATGTGAAATGTGATCTTAACTGGTAGCCATATTTGATAGTGACAACCAGAAGACAGGGCTGAAAAGGGTTTTAGTGTAGCCTCTTTTTATTTTAAACTCGTGTTTGCCACTATTTTTGTTATGTCTATCTGGAAGAGTACAGATGTTATTGAGGGCAGCCCTCAGACAGAATTGCTTCTTTTTACAAAACTGTTAACAGTCTTGGATTAAAAACTTAAAGGCAATGGATTCTGTCAGCACTCAGAAAGGCAACTTCTAACTAAAACATGGTAACTCACTGCAAACCAACTACAGAACAAACCAGTCTGAACAAATCTGTCAAATAAAATAAACTATCATAATCCTTTTTTTTTTTTTTTTGCGGTACGCGGGCCTCTCACTGTTGTGGCCTCTCCCGTTGCGGAGCACAGGCTCCAGACGCGCAGGCTCAGTGGCCATGGCTCACGGGCCCAGCCGCTCCGCAGCATGTGGGATCTTCCCGGACTGGGGCACGAACCCGTGTCCCCTGCATCGGCAGGCAGACTCTCAACCACTGCACCACCAGGGAAGCCCCATAATCCTATTCTGATGAATATCAAAAACAGTAAAATATATTATTTATCCCTTTAAAAAGTTATAAGGAATTAGGGGAAGGAACCATTACAAAGTTCATAGTTATGCACTGATTAAACCATAACTAGGGTTTTCTATACAAAAGTAATATTTTTTAAATCTCTGAAAATGTGTAATTTCTAACAACTTTAGTGGAAATGCCTTGCTGGATGATACTTAAGTGGCTTATATACACTTTTGTTTCATCTTCAAAACATATGCTCCAGTGGGTTCTTCAAATTATTTTGTATTGATTCAGAATCTCTGTCTTCAACATTTTCCTATGGACATTAGAAGGCTTATAGCTTGTATTTTGTGAGCTAATGTAAATATACCTATTAAAGGCCAAAGACATGATTCCTCTAACATGCTTTCAAATTTGGTTAGTGAGCAGGAAGGAGGCTACAGAAAAGAGGCAGCCTGGTGAAAGTGGTGGAAGACGTATGGATTTGGGGTCTGAAAGGCCCCTGGTTTGAATGTCAGTCCAGCCTTCTGTGACTTTGGGTTTACTACCTAACCTTTGTGAGGCTCTACGTAGTACCCATCAGTGCACTGGGGACTATGATATCTACCCTGATACGTGGTTTCATGGGTGGTCTTTATATGTGTAAAATATGTGCTTTTCACGAGTCATAACAATTACTGTGTAATACCACTCCTACTGCTATTGTTATACTGTCCCTTGCCACATGACACATATATACTATTGATACTATGTATAAAATAGACAACTGATGGGAACCTACTGTATAACACAGGGAACTCTACTTAATGCACTGTGGTGTCCTAAATGGGAGGGAAAACCAAAAGGGAGGGGATATATGTATATGTATGGCTGATTCATTTTGCTGTGCAACAGAAGCTAACCCAGCATTGTAAAGCAGCTATACTCCAATAAAAATTAATTTAAAAAAATAAGTAATAGGGGCTTCCCTGGTGGCGCAGTTGTTGAGAGTCCGCCTGCCAATGCAGGGGACACGGGTTCGTGCCCTGGTCCGGGAAGATCCCACGTGCCGCGGAGCGGCTGGGCCCGTGAGCCATGGCCGCTGAGCCTGCGCATCCGGAGCCTGTGCTCCGCAACGGGAGAGGCCACAACAGTGAGAGGCCCACGTACCGCAAAAAAAAAAAAAAAAAAAGTAATAGTAAAGATAAAAAAAGAACCTAAGTGAATAAAGCACATCATACAGTCTATAGCACAAAATATTACATATGCTATTTATTACATAATTTAATATTACATGTGTGTAAATACTAAAAGTACTGGAGGAGCTCAGGGAGGAAAAGATAACACTGGGTACAAATAGTTAGGGATGACTTCAGTAAGGGATTTGACCTTTGCTTTAAAAAGAAAAAAGGTAGGATTTGGGAGGATTAGAAGGGTGAGAGGGTGGGAGCACATGTGTGAAAGGCATTTTTGTGTGAAAATTCCTGGTTACTAAAATCTTGTACCTGTGTCTGTAAGCTGGTTTTGACCCTTGGGCCATCATTTGTGACTCATGATACTCAAGAAATGTACTATTTGGAGAAAACTACTCAGACACAGGTGAGGTTAAGGGTAAAAATAACCACCAATTTCTGAGCAACTGCTATGTGCCAATTACCCTCCATGTCTCAACGGCTTCTTCTGTAAAATGGGGATAATAGTCCTTAATTCAGGGAGAGCACTTGGAACACTGCCAAAAAGTAGTAAACACTCAAACCTTGGCTTCCATTTTGGTGATGATGACGTTAATGATAATGACGATGATGACGATGTAGCAACAGGTGCTATGTGATGTACTTTCACAGCATCATCTATTCTTCACAATCACCCTGCAACCCACAGGGCCACATATTGGAGATGGTAGATGGCATAGGGTTGAATAGGAGAATGTTGGACTTGTTATAGTAAAAGTAATCACGATGAACTGTTTTGGGTAGACCACCATTTAAAAAGGATTGGTCTGGCAGGTCTGGCAGGAACAGGCCAGCCAGGAAGCAAAACGGGCACTGAGATTCTTACGCAGGCAGTGACGGGCTAGGGGCACTTTCAAGGTGGTAGAAATGGGATGGAGAGAAAGGAACTCGGATCCAAAAAGAAGAGAGGGCCATGATTCATTGTCCTTATAGTTCACTAACATGTATCAAGCGCTTAAAATGTGCCAAGCAATGTGTTAAGTGGTTTTTATGCTAATTACTTGATTTAACTATCCCAGTGTTACTGAGGGGTAGTTACTGTTTTCATTTGCATTTTGCAGATTAGTAAACCCGGGCTAAGGTTTAGGTCACTTGCCCAAGGTCATACAGCTGGTCAGAAGTAGGGCCAGGATTTGAACTCAAATTTGTCTGACCTCTGAACCAGCACTTTTGACCTCCAAACTATGGTAACTCTCTCATGGCTATATTTAAAATGATAAATATCCTATCCGATTGTAAGAATTCATTGATATTGATTTCTTTATTCAGGAGGCATCTCTTTGGTATCTGAAGTTTTAGTCGGTACTAGATACTGTCAAGGCATATCCATTTTTAACAAAGAGTGCAAATCCAATTGCCAAGCATTAATATTTTGAAAGGGTAACACTGAAGACCAGACATTTAAAAAATCTGTCAAGGTATACAAATAATATCCATGGTGATATTCATGAAAATCAACTTATTTATGAAATAATTATTATTCCTTCTTTCCATTGGGTCCAGGTTTGTAATCGGACAGAAGAAAGACTCATATAAAGGAAAAGCAAAAAGAGTTTCTATACAACAAAATCAAAAAGTTAATTTCATGAAACCAGCTGTTTTAAACAGGGTTGTTTTGAAGACATTGTTCATATCTATTCAAAAAGACCCCAGCCCAACCGAAATGTTAATCTGTCACTCCTAACTGATCCTTTACAAAGCCTTAGACCACTGCTTACAAAAGGAATGTAGTTTATTACAGCTGTTGCACTCCAAATGAATATTGATTTCCATCTCAGAATACTATGAAAGGACTTGCATCAATTACACAGTACATCAGAGTCATAATGCAAGTTACCTAGTTCCAATGATGCACACAGCAAATCAATCATTCACTTTCACACACCTTTGAAGAGACACGAGCCACCATGAGCTTCCTTTATCTAAACCTCAAAATAAGCCATGCAGTGCAAAGTGGTGATAGAAAAGGAAACCATCCTTAGTTTTTAAAAAGCACAGGCTACCGTCAGAAAGCCATTATAATTACTCCTTTTCAAGTGGGCTGTGTGTTAACACAAATACAAATGAGGGGGTAAAAAAATGAAGCCTTAATGACAGCATTATGAGGGGAGGTTTCTCCTTTACATTACTTATTTATTCAATGGAAAATTATTTGGCAATTATGATAAAGCAACTAGACGACAATGACTTTCCTTTGAATCACTAATTAAAATGCTGATTGCCTGTGGAGTGAGATGTGCAGTTATGGTCAAACAAGAACTTTCATTGTGCTAAACAGCTTGGGTTGGCCTGACACCTGGGTGGGGAAGGGAGGGTATGAATCAAGCACATTTCACTACTAAAATCAGATTCATTTTTATTCAGTAAAATTCTAACAAGGTTATAAATCTGGGCAAGATAATACTGCACTCAGTAATCTTAAGAGATTTAAAAAAAAAAAAAGAAAGAAAATCCAGGTTCTAAAATGAATAACCTTATGAAGTCTAGCGTATATTTAATACATATCAAATGGCTTTGCATGTGAAAGTTATTTTTTACAAGTTTGCACTTCTTGTGTTCTTACATTTCTCTACAAGCTACCTTTATGTACACACAAACGTCAAAGAAATGTCACCTTCTTAACATAAATGCTCTTCAAACACAGATGATTTCTCTTCAATAATGGAAGAAATGTCTTACAATTAATAGTGAAGAGGAAATTGCCTTTCTTGTAATGAATTCAGTGCTTTGAATTTTACTAACTAAAATTATGGTTTTCCCAATAACACTGAAATAGTCATCATTTTCCAGAATGAAAAATACACTTCTTACATTTGCAACATGTTTATGTTCTCAAAAATCAATTAAATTCATAAAGTTAAAGGAAAGGAGGTGCCTTAAACCAGTAACATGCATTTTTAAGAAATGCATTATTTTGAAAGATTCAATCTCTCAGAGAACAATAAATTCTTAGATTTGGAAGAGAATAGAGAGGTCATCTACCCTCATCCAATTCGAAAATTCCCTCCACAGTATCTCTCAGAGAATCCTGCCTTTGCCACAACTTGGAGAAGATGATGTTTCCTACCTTGAAAGGCACACCATCCCACTTCTGAATGGTTCCAAAGGTCAGCAAAAATCAAAAGGTCTAACTGTCCTTCCCACAACTTCTACCGCTGGAACCCACACTGGAGTATCACAGAATAAATTGATCCCTCTTTCAAATGATCCCTTCCAAATATTTTAAGACAGCTATCATGCTTTCATCAAAGGTTCCTCTTTTCCAAACTTACTAACTCTGCTTCCTCCAGCTAGTTCCCAGGATTGCATCCATCTAGTTCCCAGGATTGCGTCCATCCTCCACAATCTGTCCCTCTTAACAAATGCTTGGAGGGGGAAAAAAGACAAACATATTCCAGATGTGGTCAAATTATCCAAGTGCAATTGGACCAGTTTTTTCCCTGATCCTAATTTTTAAGCCAGGATATAACAATGGATCATATTCATCTCATAGTCAATTAAAACCTCTATGTCAATTTTACATAAGTGATTTTTAACAAAAGTACAAATTTTATGAATTTTCATTTACTGCTCTTAGATTACATTTTCTTAGTCCATTATTAACCCTGAGGAAATTCATTCCTGTCTATTTGATGCTATTTAATCTCTCTAAGCCTTAGCTTCCTTGTGTATAAAATGCTTCTTAGCACAGTAAATTCTCAACAAGCACTAGATACCATTTACGAAGTATCTGTCAAGTGTCAGGCACAGTGCTAAGGGCCCTATGTGCACCACACACAAGTAAGGTAAGTACCATTATTTCCATTTCACAAATGAAAATACTAAGGCTCAGAAAGTTTCCATAATTTGCTCAAGGTCACTCAGCTAGTCACAGGGCCTAGCTCTGAGTTCAGGCCACCCTTAGCCAATGTACTATCAATGACCATTCTTAATTTCCTACCTTGTAAAACATTAAGAAATAGGCTTATGATAAAATTACTAAACAGAATCAGATTACAGCAGTGTCTCTTTAAAGATCAGCCTCCAGTTTGATTAGTTTACCTTTGGGGGACCATTAACTCAAAAATCCTGAATCCCTCACCACATAATGCCTATATCCACAAAAAGCGCACAACTGTAACAAGACACTTTCTCAATGACCCGCACAAACTAAGACAGGCTGTCTTAGGAGTTTCCCTAATCTACAGATTCAGTAATCATATTTTTTAAAAGGAAGTGAGGTTACCTTGGCACCCTCACCGTTATCTAATGACTATTGCTTTTTCCCAAGTGCTGTCAATTCATCCATTTACTTAACAGTTCCTATCCTAGAACAAGTCTAAATTTAGGCATTCACTTTATTCAGAATATCAGGATGTTGGCTCATGTCTCCTCTTTCCTGGTTTCTCCAAAGATTTCCAAAAGTAGTTCCCCAACCCCACATAATAATTTCTTTAGTTCAATAGATGAATCTGTACCAGTTTAAAGCAACTAGGAGCTGAAACTTAAGTTTTCCGGTTCTTGTAGTTATGGTTGTGCTGCCCTTTACAGTTTGAAAAATCATTATCCTTTACAGAGAAAACAGAAGTTAAATAGGATTTAGTAGTGTTTCTTTCTCTTTAGTCATCTTTTTACATTATGCCATCTGTTCCAAACAATGCAAATCGGCAAATATTTATGGAGCACCTAGAATGTGCAAGTATTTTTGATGAGAACGAAGGGAACACAACAATGACACATTGTGCTTAAAAACCGGGAAGCAGATTCACAGAGACAGAAAGGGTCAAGTTAACACAAAAGAAAATTGAAACGTAAGAGAACTAACAAGCTACTACAGGATGCCATAGGGGAGCAGCCAATTAAACGAGCTAGATCTCTTATTTCCCATCTTTTATGTTTCCAAACATAACTTTAAGTCTTTTCTCATAGTTCTACAGAAAACTTGTGTGTGATATGTTGGGGGCAATCACTCTTTTCTCTGTTGGGGTCATCTATTATTGTCAGATTTTTATTACCAGAGCCTCCCCACCAATGACCCATCTTTACTCAATCGCCCATTCATTCATTCACTGATTCATTCATTTGTGACACAAATATTACTGTCTACTAAATACCAGGCAGTCTTTTAAAGTCTCAAGTCATTGAATCATACCTATAATATTTTTAGATTATCCATTCTGGACCAATTATTACAAGGCCACTGGGGCCCTGAATTTAAGAAACTAAAATCGTTTTTCTTTCTTGGATTTTTAGAAATCTGCTTCCTAAAGTCTCAGGCTACAGTTCTAACTATGTACAGCCTTCACTTGACCAACAAATTCTGCCTTAATTTAGACTTCAATCAAGAGTGGCCAATTACTCCAGTGTTTCCTCAATTATTTGAGAGATTTTTTTTTTAAGTTCATCATAAATTTTTCAGAATCTTGGCAGACCACTTGTAGAAATGAAACTCCCCAACATTTACTATGCCTACCTCATTAACAGTTTTACAATCTCAATAATTAAAGCATCATCCCTATTGTCCATTTCAAAAGGCGGCCAACAACTACTTCTAATTATTTAATCCACACCCAAATGCTTTCTACTCAAATGTGTGTTTTGGTATTCAAAAATATTACTTAAATACTATTTTCATTATCAAAGTAATAGATGCCTACTGCTGAAGCATTTGAAAATATAGAAAAGCAGAAGAACAACATAATTATTCAAAATCTTCCCGCCTGAAGGTAATTTCTTTAAGATTTTTGGTGTATTTCCTTCCTGAATATATGTAGATAAGTGTGTGAATACGCACATATATGTCTATGTATGTATATATATCCTGTGTGTGTGTATGTGTGTGTGCGCTGTATGTTTTTTGGTTTTTGTTTTGCGGTACGCAGGCCTCTCATTATTGTGGCCTCTCCCGTTGCGGAGCACAGGCTCCGGACGCGCAGGCTCAGCGGCCATGGCTCACGGGCCCAGCCGCTCCGCGGCACGTGGGATCTTCCCAGACCGGGGCACGAATCCGCGTCCCCTGCATCGGCAGGCGGACTCCCAACCACTGCGCCACCAGGGAAGCCCGTGCTGAATGTTTTACCTATGTAATATACAGCATGTCAGTCTCTGCATAATTTTTTTTAACCTGCTTCTTGCAAGGGAAAGCCCTTCCACTGCGGTCCTTCCATTGTTAGTCCTTCCTCTTAGTCCTTGAGCTAAGACTTACTTAGACCCCTTAAGCCATAATCAAGTTTTCTCCTTAAATCTACTTTATACCCAGCATAAACATATCTGGTCATATGGACCCCATTCCCATTATTAAGCCCTACTATGGTTTCTAGAGAACTTCCAGGGTCTTCATTCACACTGCTGCTTCATTAGTTAAATTAAATTAAATCTATGTTGTGCTCATTTTGCTCCATTTTCTTCTCTTTACTAGCTCCAAATTTCAATTGAAAGCCCTCTTGGCCCTAATAATAAGACCCCTGTCAAGCCCATTCTTCGCAGTTCTGAAAACTGTAAAAACAGATGATGATGCTACCTTATCTCAGGCATGTAAGTTCACATTCAGAACTCTGAAGATACCTTCTCAGCCCCTTCTAACCACCCCCTTTATGCATTATGCATCCATCAGCCCTTGGGTTCAATGAGATTTAAAAACAGACCACCCAACAATTCTAATATTCTCACTCCAGAAATGTGGTGTATTTCTCATTAAGCCATTTCAGGTCTACATCCAGCCTCCTTCCACTTCTCAAGAGAGACCACGGAAGCATCTGGAGTCCCTGTATGAGACTCCTCTGTAAACACTGATCATTGTCAAGCACAGAACGGAACAGTGCTTCCTCAGAAGGCTCAGCCTCATCCTCCAGGGGAATAGCTCACATCTGCTGCACAGCTCTGGTGTGGCAGAACTGCCTCTTCTCTTTCCACGTGGAATCAAGTTCCTACACTCACCAACATCTTGACGTTGGTTTATAATTGCCCTCTGATGTTTTTTTCTTCTCTGAATATTTGTTCCATTGTTTGCCCTGATCAAAAAATAATCTAAGAACAAGTATTATCACTCAGATATCTAAAACAAGCAAATCTCTCTATAGTCCAATAAGTTTATTTACTAAAAGAACGAATATGATTTTTTACTTAACACACTAAGCTTTGACTACATGTCATTTGGTCATTTAAGATACATAATAGATCACATTACAGAGACTACATTAATAATGATTTTCTTATCAGTATGTGATCATCATTTTAAGAGTAGTTCAGGGCTTCCCTGGTGGCGCAGTGGTTGAGAGTCCGCCTGCCGATGCAGGGGACACGGGTTCGTGCCCCGGTCCGGGAAGATCCCACATGCAACGCAGCGGCTGGGCCCGTGAGCCATGGCCGCTGAGCCTGCACGTCTGGAGCCTGTGCTCCACAACAGGAGAGGCCACAACAGTGAGAGGCCCGCATACCATAAAAAAAAAAAAAAAAGAAAAAAAGATTAGTTCAAAAGAATGGTATATAACATTTGGTTACTATTTTGGTATTTGAGTAGTTTATTTTAAATTTAGAATATTAATTACAAACATATGAACTTAAACAGGAACAGAAAGCAAACATATATTTCTCCACAACTATTATTTCTATCTTTTTTTAGTATTAAAATCATGATGTTATGAAATATAGTCCTTAAACAAATAATCTACTCTGAAAACAAGCAGTACAATTTCCTCTGTCCCTTATCTGTGTCTCTGCCATAAAATGCATATTCACATCCTCCCAAAAATTACATGACACAATGTATCTTTAAATTATCCAAAAATTAACATTTTATCTCTTTGCCTATCCTAAACAAAATTATGGGGGTTATTTTTTTTTAATATTTGCTTTTCTGATTTGAGTAATGGTATATTGGAAGTAAGCAGTAAGATCAACTCTACTGATCCTGCACTGAAGACATTTCAGATTGATTTCTTTGTGTCTTCATTACTTGAATGTATGTAGAAAAGTGAAAGTGGTCTTATTTCGTATTTTGGCTTATTTGTGACATCTCCATGTTATTACTAACATGAAAAGAAAATGACAAAAATTCTGGAGCATACTTTTGACAATACTTATCAAAATTTAGATGCATATTCTATTTCTTTAAATTTATCCCAAGCAAATCTAGTAATTGAACAAATACACACACAAATGCAAAAAGATATCCACAGAATTTTTATAAAAACAAAACACTAAAATCAGTTTAAATACCCATTAATAAGGAACTGCTTACATGAAATATTATGCAATTAAATACTGTGCAACTATAGAGAGAGTTATATTATCTTGTGGAGATTTCCACAATATATTAATTTAAAAAGCCGATTATGGTCAATATGTGATAATAAAATACAGTTTTTAAAAATATATACATATAGAGGGACTTCCCTGGTGGTCCAGTGGTAAAGAATCCACCTTCCAAAGCAGGGGACACGGGTCCGATCCCTGGTCAGGGAACTAAGATCCCACATGCTGCGGGACAACTTAAGCCCACGTGACATAAACTACAGAGCCCACGTGTTCTGGACCCCGTGTGCCACAACTACAGAGCCCACATGCCCTGGAGCCCGCACGCCACAAGTAGAGAAGAGAAAACCCACACGCCCCAACTAGAGAGAGAAGCCTGGCATCACGAGAGAGCCCACAGCCCACAATGGAAGACCCCGCATGCCTCAACAAGACCCCGCATGCCGCAACTAAGACCCCTATACAATATATAGGCAGTTAGATTTTAACAAAGTTAAGAAGGTCTTGAACAAGTTCTCTCCCCTAGTTATGAACCACATCTTTAGGGTAAATAGAAAGGTTCATGCTAACCCTGCTACGTCTCTTTCATCCAAAGTTTAGGATGAATCTAGTAGAACAAATGCTGAAGCAATTATCTAGACTGAGTGTTTGATGATTAGATGATGACAGCAATGTTCTATTTATTGGACTCTAAAATTTTATTGAGTGTGTACTATTTGCCTGACACTGTTCCATGTATCCTCTCATTGTTTTATCTGCACAGTACAATTATAGCCCCACTTTCTGATAAGGCAACTAAATGACAGGGTGAGTGTAGTGAGTCTTAGAGATTGTGTTGTCCAGTGCCTTTACTTCAGGTTGGAGGAAAATGAGTCGGGGGTACTTAAGTGTCAGAACCAGCAGTAGAATGGTTGTCCTCTGGGTCAGCTTGGCCTTGGGTGGTCCAGGGCTTTATAGTCAGGCAGCCAAAAACATATTGGCTTTGGCACTCACCAGCTAAATGTTCTTTGTGAAGTTATTTTACCTCTAAAAACCTTGATTCCTCACCTGTAGGATGGGAGGGAAGAATTGTACCATGGCCTTGGGCTTAGTGAGAATTGAAAAAGGTATGTGAAACAGTACCTTGCCTGGCATAAAACTCTTGGTCAAAAAAAAATGGGACCCTATTTTGTTATACTTGTTCATTTGTTTTATCTTTAGATTCCACATATAAGTGAAATCAGACTCACAGACACAGAGAACAGATGGGTGGTTGCCAGAGGGGAGGAAGATGCGGGGATGGGTGAAATAGGTCAAGGGGACTAAGAGGTACAAATTTCCAGTTATAAAATAAGTCACAGGGATATAATGTACACATAGGGAATATAGTATAGTCAATAGTATTATAGTAACTTTGTATGGTGACAGATGGTGACTTGACTTACCGCGGTGAACATTTCATGATGTATAAAAATATTGAATCACTGTGTTGTAGACCTGAAACTAATATAATATTCTAAGTCAATTATACTTAAGCTAAAAAGGTGACCCTAGTATTATACTGGTTATACTATAAATGCTGCTACTGATGCTTCCATTACCAGTAGCCGCAGCGGGTCATTACTGCCACCATCATCATCGTTACTACACCATGCTCCTCTTCAGAACAGACGCCTAAACTTGCTCTCTGACTCACCATAGTTGCCCACAAGCTCCCTCCTTCTTAAAATCTGCCTTTTCATCTCCCCTATCTATCCAAACTTTACTTTGAGACCCAAAACAAGACGCAACTATCTTAAGAAGCTGACACTCAACAGTTCCAGCCCACGTTGGTCCCCTCATCTGCTGTATATATTCCTGGATTCTCAAGATGGCATTTTAAAATACAATATCTTTTGATGTTATCTAATTTCTCCTTATTCCCCAATGAGATGGTCTTCAGAAAAGAGGCTATTCACATTTTTTACAGACTTTTCCAAAACAGTGAGGAGTTCATAGTAGGTCTGCAACAAGTACCTGTGAAAATACAGTCTCTTCTCAGCCATAAATAAGCATGTTTTTGCTTTACATCATCCATCTTGTATCTAGACTCACATACTACATTCGTTTGGGGGCTGTGCTAAATTGAGGTATACTGGCATCAAATCCGCACAGATTTCACTTGAGAAGGTAGCATGTTACAAAGTAAGTTTCCCTGTCAAAGTGTGACACTAGCACAGGTGTAAATTCCGAAGGCCAGACTGAGCGTAACATTGACATACAGCTCATAAATTGCTGACCACTGTGGTCAGTCTACTACCTTTGCAAAGTTACTGAGTTTCTCAAACTTCCTAATGTTCAAAGTATTTCTGTAGACCAAGGCCTACGCAATAAATAAATCACACGCCCTTTTCATTGGAAGTAGATTCTTACCTAACATTCATTTCTTATAGAATCCTCAAAATTATAAAGACCATAAATTTCATGTACCATAAATTCATGTACTATAATTTTAAACTTAAACATTAAAAGTCCTCATTTCTTATACTGTTTCAGAACGTAAATGTCTGTCTAGCAGTTTTGTGCATGTCATTCTCTAATGTCTTTTTAAAATGGGTGGTTTCACGTTCTATTTGACTAACACCCCTAAACTCAGTCCCTCCCCGGAGGTAATCACTGCTGTCAGGTTGGCATGCATTCCCCTAGAGCTTTTCTCCATAAATTTACAGTCATCTGTATCCACAGAGAATATGCAGTAGTCTTTTGTGACTTGTTCACTTGGCATAAATGGTGTCATACTGTATACATCTATAACTCTCTTTTTTAATCCATCAAAATAACGGTGTTGGAGAGAAATTTCCTTGTCAGTTAAAATACTTGTAGTTCATTCTTTTTAACTGTGCAGATCTCCACAGTTGACTTAACCAGTTCTTTATCAATGAACACTGAGGTTGTTTCCCTTCATTGCTATTACAAATAATGTTGCAGTGATTACCCTTGCTAGTACTCCTCTGTTGTTCTCTATGCTACCTTATTAGACATCATTTTAATTAAGCATGCATCCTAATCATATATAATCCCTCAATAAATGATATGATAAAGATTTTTTCTTTAAATAAATTTAAAATATAGTTTTCATCTATGTGAACATTAAATTGAGACCTGTCATCACAAAAGGACAGGAGTTGGCAAACTATGGCCCACAGTGCCTGCTTTTATCCCATCCACTACCTGTCTTGAAAATAAAGTTTTAATGGAACACAGCCATGCTCGTTCTTTACACACTGTCTAAGACTGCTCTTGCACTCCAACAGCAGAGCTAAGTAGTTGTGACAAAGACCATATGGCCCACAAAGCCAGAAATATTTACTATCAGTCCCTTTACCAAAAAAGTTTGGTGAATATGAAATAGTCTTTCTCTGGCAAGCTTCTTCTATTTCTACAAAGTGCAAGTTAAAGGATCAGTATCTTTATGTTTTAATTATAAGACATTTGTAGTGGCACTTGCTACTAAAAAGCAAAGAGAAAGTCCATATCTGCTGAACACGATGATATCACTTTTGGTTGAAATCCAAAATTGAAAATATGCAATATAAAGCCATCACTTCTTCAAGTCCTTCATAACTTTTGAAGACATTGAGTGAATTAATTAAATTAGGGAGTCCACTTAAAAACAGCAGGTTGGCCCTAAGCCTTACTGGTGATTTAGGTTGCTATTTTGAAGCAAAATACAAAATTTGGGGGTGATTTACCTACTACAGCCTAGTAGTATTTACTAATATTTGAAACAAGGAACAAGATTACAGAGTGAGGCAACTAGTGATTTAAGCCAAGTGACCCCTGCACCCTTTGGCATCTCGGGTGTTGCACTAGGTGACATCTAAGATCTGTCCCAGCTCACACATTCTCTGGCACCTACTATTCACACTTAGAAGGAGGAACTTATAACAGGAACTTCATTTATTTAAATTAATACTTAAAATTATCACAACGTTCACTGATGTGCTCTATTATTTTATGCTGTTGCTGACTGTAAAATTTAGGTTTAAGTTGGAAAATAGGTCCTAACGGATTAAAAGAAAGGTACAATTTGAATTTATTTACTCTATGCTCATGCACAATGAACTGGTATTTACAGAGTTAATTACTAATAGAATCTACCACTCATTTAAACAATATTAGGAGACCCAAAGCATGTACAAATAAGTTTGCTTTTATTAGAAATATAAATGTTTTCATTATTTTCAACTAAATTTCCAGGTCTTGCCACATTTGTAGAAAGAGGGAACCGTGCTTCCAGCCCTTGTCCTGTGTTGTAAACGTTAAAGGCTTTTTCAGCATTCCTCACTATGAAACTTTATAGAGACTATAAAAAGGGTCCCAACAATTGTACAAAGGACTGAATTCCCATTGTGTTCTCCCATACAGAGAGAAAAAGAATGCAGAAATAAGTCTTATGGTTCTATTTAATCAAAAATAATAGTAATGATAATTACTTCTCAATTATTTGTAGATTGACATTTGGCAGACTTTTTAGAGACCGCTTTTGCTGACATGATTGCTTAGTCTTTTAAATGAGCACTGTGGTAACCCACGACTGCCCCTCCTCCCCACAGCAACTACTTAACAACGACAACAAAAAAATCAGGGCATTCATGTGTTGGTGGTGCTATTATTGAGTGGAAAGAATAAGGAAAGAGGATGGGGAAATAACTGCTTTCCCCACAGTCTTAGGCCCAGGGTGGGCCAAGGATCCAGTCTGCCCAGGACAACAAGGTTTATGTCAGATTGTCCTAGTGTAATTATTAATAGCCCCCACTTTCCCCTCAAAATATCCCAGGTTGAACCATAAATTATGTGGTTGCCCTCTTTAGGCCCAGCCCTTCCCCTTCATCTTTGCCTCCCCTGGGGTCTCTTCTCCCCCTCTTCTTCGAGAGTCCTGATTAGGTAAGTGCTGAAGGAAGAAAGGGGAAACGCAGGGTTGGAAAAAGCAATGTCCAGAGTCAGAGACAAGCAGGGCTCCTGAAATCCAGAGGGCAAGAGGAAGTAAGAGAAGTGGTAAATGACAGAGTCAGAGGTCAATGTCAATGGCTTCCTGCTTTCTGGTCAGTCAACCAGGTCACAGGGAGGGAACTGCATGCTTCCAAGGTTGGCTGTCTAGGCTGGAAGGTTAAGTGTCAGGGGCAGGGTTCCTGTGGGAAGACTGTGGTCAGGGCCATAGGTCGGTATCATGAGGACAGGTCACAGGAGAAAATTGAAAGGACTTGTCCAAAGAACTGAAGTGACTGTGAAGATGCTTCAGGGCTATCATGGAAACTGATGTTTGAAAAATGGGGGAAAGCTCTATGAATCCTGAAGACCCAACAGCCAAGTAATGTCCAAGGAGCAGTTACTTTAACAATTTTGAGATGTCCACTGTCTTTAAACCTAGGACAACTCCCCCCTTCAACTCTAGTCTGCTGATCCTCTTCTCTAGAGTAAAAGGTTCTATTTTGTGATACAGATGATTTCAGAGTGAGTTTCCTCTATAAGTTGGGAAACCTCATATGGTGCGGGTTCCAACACTCTCAGGGGCTGGGGACCCAACTCGCAAACCTATGTCTCATATAGATTGTCATAATCTAAGCACTGGGCAGCTGAAGGACTCATGCTCCTGAGAGACTGCACTAGATGTCCTGAGTGATCACAGGATAATCATACTAAAAATTATTATTACAGTCATTGCTGTATAGCTAACACTTACTGAGTGCTCTGGTCAAGCTCTATTCTAAATGCTTTACTTTTATTAATTCACTTAATCTTCACACAACCCTAAGGTTGATGGTATTATTTCCATTTTACAGATTAGAAAACTGAGGTTAACTAATTTGCCCTAAGTCACACATTAATAGGTGGTATAACTGGGATTCGAATCAAGGTCATCAGGCTCCAGACTCTTTCCACTCAACGACTTTACGACAGTAACTCTCTTACACTAAATTCTTCTGAAATTCTGAGGTGGGTGGGTCAACTTTAAGAGATCACAAAATCACATGCCATAGCCCAAAGTAATTCCAGTAAATCACATATACTATTCTTGAATTTTCTTCTTAAAAATTAAAATTTAAGGGGAAATGCTTTGTATTTTCCCATATCCCTATGAAGCAAATCACAATCTTAAATCTTTCAACTGTTACAAAGCCTACCCTGCATAAATCTTACTTGGATTTCTTCTAAACCAAAATAACCCAGCAAAATATTCAGGAAAGAGAGCTCATGATGGTGTTATATTCCTTTCTGAAAGCTACATTTAGACATCTACCAGAGATCCCTTCATGGACACAGAAAAATCTTAAACTGTCTCTTATTTGATTGTGCTTGCCTAAGGCTTTAAGTCCAATCCACCATGTCACACCTCAGTAACTCAACACAGACTAGAAAATTTTTACAGTCAGCTTCCCCAAGGGATTTGTTAAGTTTCACATGCATTTAGTTGTGCAGTTGGCCTGCTCAAATTGATAAACTTGTAGCTAAATTCTTTCTGCAGCAGTGGGCTGTTGGGCTTATTTTTTTTTTCTTTTATCACCAAGAGAATAAATATTGCAAAAGAAGCTGTTACTATGTGTTAGTGTTACCCATTAGTTTTTAACATAATTGAGCTTACATTCCACTTTCTCAGTAACCGATAAGTATTTATTTTGTGGATGTGGTTAAAAGGTGAAAGGGATTTAAAAGGGCTAATACTAAAATATATTTATAGCAAAAAAAGAAAGAAAGGAAAGAAATTCTCGTGTCTTAAATTGAGCAAAAAATGAAACAAATATTATGAATAAAATAATTATTTTTATTAGAATTCCCAAGTTGCTCTGATACATGCCTATACAGGGGAATCCTTGCATCTATGCTCAATAAAGTCAATACCTGAACGCAAAGTGGCTTGGCTTAACAAAAACATACTAAGGCTAGTTGGAACTCAAATCGTCAATTACTGACTTAGAAAAATACGGAGGGGTTTCTCCCAGATTTTAATCCTCCTCTTACTGTGCTTCTCAATTCCTAGACTTGAGCATCAACTCACTTCATATCAACTCTTACCAGCATGTGATTTTTCTATCACTCTTGACCAGGGCTTGCCCCACACCATCTTCTTCCTCACAGATGAATGCAGATGGGAAAAAGCCAGGGACAACTTCAGTAAAATTCACTCTCATGTCATACCTGGGACTCTGCTATTTCAGACGACATCAGTATGTGTTATAAACTCAGCAAGTTTACTTGTATTAATTTCGAAAGCCACCACACCAGTGCAGGGTCTATGTTTTTTATCTTCTACATCCTCTAGGTCTATGTCATTTATCTTCAGTTCATTTACAGATTCAACAAATATGTGTTAAGTATTTACTATGGGCCAATTATTGTTCTATACCCCCGGAACAGATAGTGATCATATCTGTCCTCATGGAGAGAAAAAAATGAACAAATAAATATACATGCCATGAAGAAAAGAAAAATAAGATGAGAAAATGGAGAGTGAAAAAAAATATATATATATATTAGATAGGCTGATCAAGAAAGCCCTCATGATAAGGAGACATTAGAGCAGACACCTAAAGGAGTTTAGTATGGGAATCATAACTTATCTAGGTAAAGAGGATTCCAGACAAGTGCAAAGGCCCTGAGGTAGGAACCTGTGGACACAGTCGAATAAGCAAGAGAAAGTGTGGTAGAAAATGTCATCAAAGTATGAGCCAGGGAGCAAATCATACAGGGCCTACTGGGCCACACTAATGTGACTGGAAGATTCTGAGCAATAGAGTGACTTGTTCTGATTTTTATTTTGAAAGAATAATTCTTATTTCTCTGCAAGAAAGAAACTGTAGATAAGCAAAAGTGAAAACAGGGGACTAGGTGTCCAATGAGGGAAAACAGTAGCTTGGCACAGGGCAGTAGTGACAATGGCAAGAAATAAATGGATTTGGGATGTATTTTGAAAGTAGAATCAAAGAGATGAACAGAATGTAGAGTACAGAATAGATGATTCAAGAATGAAGATGATGGGACTTCCCTGGTGGCGCAGTGGTTGAGAGTCTGCCTGCCGATGCAGGGGACACGAGTTCGTGCCCCGGTCTGGGAAGATCCCACGTGCCACGGAGCGGCTGGTCCCGTGACCCATGGCCGCTGAGCCTGCGCGTCCGGAGCCTGTGCTCCACAATGGGAGAGGCCACAACAGTGAGAGGCCCGCGTACCGGAAAAAAAAAAAAAAAAAAGAATGAAGATGATGGACTGGATATAGGATATAAGAAAATGTTCAAAGATGACTCCAGGGATTCAGATGTACGCAAACTAAATTCTTCACAAGTAATAAACTCATCTATAACTTTATAGTTCATTACTACTATGCATTCTCTTTTTGACCAGCATTATACATAGTAATAATAAGAGAAGGACAAGGAGAAGGGAGAGGAGGAGGAAGAAGAGATGAAAACAAAACGATGAATAGATAAATTAATAGGCAGATGAACAGATATATAACAAGCACAGTAAAATGTTCATTGTCAAATCTAAGTGACAGGTATATAGATGCCTACTGTAAAAGTATTTTAACTACTCTGTATGCTTGAAATGTTCACTAAAATGTTGAAAAATATACAGCATTTCCAAAATGTATTGACTACGGAATCTTTTTTCAATTGCTCCACCCCATGAAAATGCCTACCCCACATTACACAGAAAGCGTGAATGACTTGCACAAGGTTACTAACCCCAGTGACAATAAAGTCAGGACTAGATGACTGGTCTCCTAACTCTGCAATCAGAGTTCTTTCAAACATATCATCCTGCTGATATCTGTAGAACACCTATCTGCATCTGAAAGGTCTTTGCAACCTGAAACTAAACTCGTATTAAATCAACATATTACGTTCATTCAAATCATCACTCATTCTCAGTTTGTTACCATCAGTAGTATACTGTGGTCAGGTTTTGTGGGAGCCATTTCTTTCCTTTGCTTTCTGGGCATCAATAAGTCCTATCATTTACCTTTTTTTTTTTTTCTATCATTTACTTTTATGTCTTATGTTTCAAACCTAGAAAGCCTAGCAGGAATCTTCTGTGGCTTCAGACTTACACCTTCTCCAATCCTACAGGGAACAGGGCCCCTACGCTGTTTATATGAACAAACCACACTCTTTGTTTTAACTCCATCTTTAACATTTTGTATTTATCTATTTTCAACTTGAGGGGATCCTACATACAACCATAAGAATCCTCTTCCCTGAGTAACTTTTGATTCCTATTTTCAGAAGCCAAAAATGGCTCCCAAATGCCTCTTGAATCAAATGAAAACCCCCATCCAAATGATTACCTTCACACCTAAGTGCCTTTATCTCCATTCAATACATTTATTCAGCAAGTAGCTGTTGAGTAATTACTTTGTGCCTAGTTGTATATTAGGCCCTGTAGGAAATTATAAGATATATGACATCATCCCTGCCCTTATGGATCTGAACAATCAATGTGGAAAGGCAAAATGTGCACACACTAAACATTTTTACAGCAAAACGAGGCTGTATATGATTAAGCACCCACAGGAGTGAGTGGAACAGGCAAGTCAAAGATTACTAGGAGCCAATGTGTTTGTGCAAGGCTTCATGAGTTATACATAACATGAGCTGGGGCTTGCTCCAAAAGGTGCAGAATAGCTTGTTCTCCAGGGAAAGCTCTTGTCTCCAGGGTAAGAATTAGCATCCTCTAGATTCAGAGGCTAATATGCCCAGCCTGCCTGGAGTACAGCCTTCTTGTGCTCAGTGGTCAGAAATGAGGCTGGAAAGGAGATAGAGGAAGGATAACATTGATTCCTAAGTAGAACTTAGGAATTTGGAATTCATCTTCACACACACAGGAGGCAAAAGGATTACTAAGAAGGGTATCACAAGATGAAAGTAATTATTTATGTAGTAGCAATATTCAGGGTGGAACACTAGGTAGGAAATTATTATACCAGTGGAACTGTTAGGACATGAGGTCACTGCCAAGAGTGTACGGAAGATGGAAAAAGAAGAAAAAGAATACACTGAGCAGGCGTTCTGAAAGAACACTGTTAAATACATAAAGAAGAGAAAGGTTAACAGTGACTCTGAGGTATCATGCTACAGCAATAAAAGAATGAAGAATTGTTGATCAAAAAATAATGAATAATGAAGCTAGGAAAGGAAGGACTGGTGGGTTTGAGGTGATGGCAGGGCCTCTAAGCTCAACAGGCAAATTGGAAAGAACAAAGTAAACTTCAGGTGAAAAATAAGGATGTGATCTAGATTCAGACGATACTAGCATAAAAACGATAGAGAGACCACTACGTATTTCCCCAAACTCACACCTTTTTCCTCCTGGGCACCCAGCTAGATTTCCCTTCCTAGCCTGTTGCACAGAGGTACGGCCACATGGCTGAGTGCTGGCCAGTGGGGTGTGTGCAGGGCTACTGCCAAGCTGGGCCCACATATACGTCCCACCGACTCTCCTCCATTTCCCATCCCCTTCACCAACTGAATGAAATACTCTCGAAACCTAGAAGACTCCTTGAACTTAAAATTTAGCTGGAAGCAGCCGGGAACCCTGAATAACTGCGCAGAATAGAGACACACACACACAGATTCCCGTCGGATCTGATGTAAGAAATAGCCTTTAAGTCACTGACATTTTGGATTCTTTGTTACAGCAGTGAGCCTACTGTAAGGTTTTCCAAAATAAATCTCTATCCTACAAAACCCCCAATGTTCAAGCAAATCTTATTGCCATCTACAAAGAACCTGCCCACTCCCTCTGTTTTCATTCATTTTATTCATTTTCATTCATACTTCCTAGAATGATTTCCCCCACACTAATCCTTGTCCTTCCTGTTCTTAGTATTTTTGCCTAAGTTTTACGTCCTGTACTAAAACAATTCCTGACTTACCCCAGCTGACAATAGTCGCTGCAATCATTTTCCCAGCCCCACAGCACTGGTGCAAATATCTCT
This sequence comes from Aethalodelphis obliquidens, assembly GCF_003676395.1. Lineage (NCBI taxonomy): Eukaryota > Metazoa > Chordata > Mammalia > Artiodactyla > Delphinidae > Aethalodelphis > Aethalodelphis obliquidens. The sequence continues at coordinate 9,591,083 of NW_020837954.1, read as the reverse complement.
ATCCATCTGTAACTGGTTATAACTATGTTTTTATGTTTATTTTATCTGCTATCATGTATCTCCATTTATATTTGTTCCATTAGATTATAAACTCAATATGAACAAAGATTGCGTTTCCTGTTCCCTTTGTAATTTCCTACATGCCTCATATATTGCCCTACACTGTCAGTGCTTCATAAACTCAACTAATTGAAGTTTGAACTTCTACTCGTGTACTTGCACCAGATGCATTAACAACTCACAAAATCTGCATCAATAACATAAACACACACAGTCTTGCAGTGGCACCCTCGTTTATCCAGCATCGCTGGGGAAGAAGCTGGCCCACAGAGTTAATCTTAGCAATCAAATATAATGCAGCATGGAGGAAAATAGAGGCTGGACAACATAGCACATCTACCTGGCATCTGAGCCTGAAATGCTCTCTAGTAAATCTCATTTTGGCAATGGTCATTAAAATAGGTCACTACGAGACATTTGGTAGCAAACAAGTTCAAATTGGTTTACACCTGTTTGACCTGGCAACAACTGGTAAAAATATTTTAAGTTAGAGGCTGTTGACACTCTCCAGGCCCCAACAGACCCTGCTGCCACCAACTCATTCTTTAAGATTCAACTGCATAACATGGCACCTGTGCCACCTCCTCTGTTCCCCTAGCAGAGTGAGGGGCTCCCTCCTTTGTGCTACTAGGTCATTTTGTATAAATGTCAATTGTACACAAGGTAGTGACTGTGGGCTTTCCTATCTACTTCACCCAAACCCACTGCAAACACCTTAGGACAAGGACTGAATCTGTTCAAAGCCCCAGAGCCAATGTAGCATTTGTAGCACACTAAGTTACATTATTCAGGGTATTTTTTTTTTACCACAAGCAAGAGAAACCCAATTTAAACAAGTATAAGGGGGATAAAAAAGGAACCAAGTAAGAGTAAAGATAATTGGGCCTAGGAAAATACATGATTAACAGATTTTTCCCCAAATATGCAATTTTTAGATCATCTTTACCAAAAGTAAGAAACTTAAGTTTAAATTGTTTATTATCCAAAATATCAAAGGAAATAATTTTTAAAATATACCTGTAATAGGTGAGGGAGATTACAAGGTACACACTTCCAATTACAAAATAAATGAGTCACAGGTATGACGTGTACAATGTGGGGAATATAGTCAATAATTATGTAATATCTTTGTATGGTGACAGATGGTAACTAGACTTATCGTGGTGATCATTTTGAAATATATAGAAACATTGAATCACTACATTATATACCCAAACTAACAGAGTGTTGTATGTCAATTATATTTCAAAAACAAACTCATAGAAAACGAGATCATATTTGTGGTTACTAGAAGTGGGGTGTGGAGGGAGGAGGCAGTGGATGAAGTCAATCAAAAGGTACAAACTTCGGGCTTCCCTGGTGGCGCAGTGGTTGAGAGTCTGCCTGCCAATGAAGGGGACACGGGTTCGTGCCCCGGTCCGGGAGGATCCCACATGCCGCAGAGGAGAGGCCCGCGTACCACACACACAAAAAAAAGGTACAAACTTCCAGTTACAAGATAAATAAGTATTAGGTATATAACATAGAATATGATAAATATAATTAACATAACTGCTGTACGTTATATATGAAAGTTGTTAAGAGTAAATGCTACGAGTTCTCATTACAAGGAAAAAATTTTTTTTCTATTTCTTTAATGTTGGATATATATGAGAGGATGGGTGTTCACTAAATGTACTGTGATAATCATTTCATGATGTATGTAAGTTAAATCATTATTCCGTACATCTTAAACTTATAGAGTGCTGTATGTCAATTATATCTCAATAAAACTGGAAGAAAAACACACTTTTTAAAATAAAGTTAAAAATATATATATCTATAATTATTAGAAATAAAACCATGCCAGGATGGAGACATACACTGGATAACCATTTACAAAATGCAACTGTGTTTGACAGAAGTAAAATATTTATAATAAGCCTCATCTAATTCCTCACGGTACTCCTCTTATAAATCAAGGGGTAGAAAAGAAGTTCAACTGGATTTTTTTTTTTACCACAGTCAATGACTGAAATTAAAGAAGCAAAAATTACTCTTTAAAAATAAGACTTAAAAGCCAACTTTGAGTACCCACTGTGGTCCTCACACTGTATGGGGCACAATGAGTACAAATGTAAATCATATGAAGGGCCAGCCCCGAAGGAGCATACAGTCTACCGAAGGAAAGAGAGAAGGACACCGCTATCCTTGAGCAGCGTGACACAGGCTGTCTTCAGGGCCTAGGAAAACAAGGAAGGGGAGGGAGAATAGCTATCTCCTGGGTAAGTCACACGAGATGGGGACATTTTACAGAGGAGCTGGAATTTCTGCTCTTCCTCAAAGGATGCAGCTGGGCTTTACCAAGAAAGGAGACAGAGGAAACAGCATAAACCAAAGCAGAGAATGGTGAAAAAATACTAAGTGTTTAGGGAAAAGCAACTCTTCCCATATGGGAAGGAGAGAGATTTGGAGGAAGGAATAGCAGGACAGGAATGGGAAATTCAGGTGGCAGCCAGGTTGTGTAGGGTCATATAGAGAAAGCTGGAGATCCTAGAGCTTCATTCTGTACACAAGGGGGGGCCAGTGAAAGTTTGCTGGGTTTCTAAAAGTTGAAGTAAAATGCACAGAGTATAAAATTAATCATTTTACAGTGAACAATTCAGTATCATTTAGTAAATGAGGCATGTAAACACCACCTTTACTAGTTCAAAAATATTTTCATCATCCCAGTAGGGAAACCTATACCTATTAAGCTATTGCTCCTTCCCCTACATCTTGGCAACGATCAATCTGTGTTCTGTCTCCCTGGGTGTACCTCTTTACATAAGTGTAATCATACAATATGTGAGGTTTTCTGTCTGGCTTTTTTCACTTAGTCCAACATTTTTGAGGTTCATCCACTTTGGTACATGTATCCCTACTTCATTCATTTTAATGACTGAGTAATATTCCATTTTATGTATACCAAATTTTCCAAAATTTCTTTATTCATTTATGTGTTGATGGGCATTAGGGTTGTTTCTACCTTTTGGCTACTGTGAATCGTGCTGCTATGAACATGCGTGTACTTGGAAATGTTTGTGTACCTGTTTTCAAATCTTTCAGGTAACGAACCACCAAAGTGTTTCCTACAGTGGCTGATACATTCTTATCAGTGAAAGTTTTTTTTTTTTTTTTTTTTTTTTTTTGTGGTACGTGGGCCTCTTACTGCTGTGGCCTCTCCCGTTGCGGAGCACAGGCTCCAGACGTGCAGGCTCATGGGCCATGGCTCACGGGCCCAGCTGCTCCGCGGCACGTGGGATCTTCCCAGACCGGGGCACGAACCCGCATCCCCTGCATCGGCAGGCGGACTCTCAACCACTGTGCCACCAGGGAAGCCCAGTTATTGCAGTTTTGATGTACTATGTTTGTCTTTTGCTGAAGGAGAGATATGAGTAGTATTAACCACTCTTAACTCTTTGTTAACAGGATATTAATTTAATATCCTGCGAGTCAGTCTACAAGTATCTGTTTGAACAAAATATTGAAGTACCATGGCATCCCAACAGTGTTTACATTTAAGCACAAATACAAGTACTTGCATATTTGTGGTATTCATCACATTGTATTTCAAACAAAATAATAACTATCCCAGTCCATCATCCATACCTCCTTCTCCTCCCTCCCCCAGAGAGCACCCAGCCTCTCTGTCAGTTCTTAAGAACTCACTTGGAAAACTCAAAGGAGGCTATCTCTGAAAACTTGCTGGCTCCCTTTCCCTGGGGCAGAAGGTAATTAATTTGACTTAAAAATCTTCCTCTTCAAATTCCTTCTGGGATATGATAAGCTAAGATCCTGTTTATGTAAACAAAAGTGCTTAATTAAAAGCATATCTGATAATATCAGAAAGACTGGAAAGGTTCTCATGCCACCGTTTTATTAATCAAAATTTTACTATATCTCTGAAGCCATGAAGATACCTCAGCCTTCAAAAAGGTAACAATATTTTAATTTTCTAATGCTTTTATTTCTTTTTGTAATACTAACTTCCTCTTCATTCGAAATTTAAATCAAGTTCTTTGAAAATTAACTGGCGAGAATGATTAATTTTCAGGAGGAAAAAAGGCCACAATCTGTCAGTGAAGTCCAGCACTTCTGCCTGTCAAATGGAAAATAACCCATAGTTGAATAAAAAGTACAAAATGGCTAATAAATGGATCTTTTGTCATATATGATATTATTATCAAATTCAGTGGCCATTTTCAGGTTCAGAATCTTCTTTCCCCTTCGTGTATTCGCCTATGATTTTCTCTTCCACTTCTTGCCTCCTCCATCTCCTGACCCTACACAAAGCAGGGAATTTGATTGTATTTGATTACATTTTTCTTTTAGAATTTCTTACCTCTTGCATTTCCTGACCTATTCTTTAGCCACTTCCATGAACATTTATTTTTTTAGAGTCCCTTTGTTCTTCCTACCCTCAACGCTCTAAAACTGGTCAGTCACAAACCTATATCTGCACTCCTGCCCTCTCACACAATTCATACTCAGAATAGTCCCAAGAGAATCATCAGTTTCTTTGCCAAACTAGCTCCACTTCTCAGGCCACCTATTTTGATTAATTGATATCACCATTCTTCTGGTTATGCAAAACTTTTCAGTCATCTTTGACTAATTCCTCTTGTTCATTCTGAATTTAATCAGGATATTATGTATATTTCATATAATTTTTTCAATAAAGATAATTCATTAATGTTTAATGCCTTCATGTAAATGTATACAATAGCTTGTGCCTTTGGGCTCAGAAAATATGTTCACTGCATTCCCTGGCTCCCTGCTTACTCCTAAAACAATAATGACCACAGCAACTTACCTGCTGACAGCGTCATGTCAGGCTCTCAGACAGGTGTGGTTCCAAGGCCAGAGACAGCCAGTGAGTTGGCCTTTGCTGGTCATCTCCCACTACCTCAGTTCTAGACACTACTTGTACCTGCAGGCTAACCAGTATCATCCTCCAGAAATTAAACTGACCTATGAAATGTCTACCATAACAATAAACCATAGAGCAAAACAAGGGCAAAGTCATCATAAAGAAGAAGAATGAATTCTAAGCCACATCAAGACTTGGTTATTACCTGATGACTTAAAAAAAGAATATGAAACTCAGAAAGGGATTAGCCACAGATAATACTTAGGAAATGAGAGCCACAGAGACAAATGGGGGATGTGCCCTTCCATGTACTGTACATGGAGGAGCAGTCTCGGTTAACAGACTTTGAGGAGTCCTGCCCTATTGACCAATCTACACTCTCTAAGCAGCACAGGGCTTTTACTGTGATTCATCTTATTCCCCTATTCTGATTCCACGCTCACTGGGGGCTTCTGCGTGTCTGCTTTCCATGCAGGAAAAGAATGTTAGGGTCTTGCTATGATAAGCATTCCATCTGTGTGATTGTATTTCTCATTGTAAATGAATAATTTGGCATTCTGGTTTTACTGGCCGCATGACTGTGGTTAATGTGAATCCACCTGAGAGAGATGGATCTGCCCTGTAAGTGCTGCCACCAGACTTCCAATTGGCTGAGTGGCAGACCCTGTGCCAGACACAGTCAAATAACCAGGGCAATAAATGCCTTACTGTGAGGCCTAAAGGGGAATGCAATAGTAAGTATTTTGTAACCAACCCTGAATGATATTTTTTAATGTTGAATACAGGGGATAGCATTTACAATCCAATAAAATTGTTTTGAATTAGTCATGGGATATGATCTGAATGATGCAAATTAAGAGATGGTAAGTATCACTGAAATTTTTGTCATCTAGTCATTAAATGAATAATGTGTTCTTTTAAATTAATTTTTATTGGAGTATAGTTGCTTTACAATGTTTTGTTAGTTTCTGCTGTACAGCAAAGTGAATCAGCTATACGTATACATATATCCCCTCTTTTTCGGATCTCCTTCACATTTAGGTCACCACAGAGCACTGGGTAGAGTTCCCTGTGCTATACGGTAGGTTCTCATTAGTTATCTATTTTATACATAGTAGTGTGTATATGTCAATCCCAATCTCCCAATTTATCCCACGTCCCCTTCCCCTCTTGGTATCCATTACTTTGTTCTCTACATCTGTGTCTCTATTTCTGCTTTGTAAATAAGTTCATCTGTACCATTTTTCTAGATCTCACATATAAGTGATATTATACGACATTTGTTTTTCTCTTTCTGACTTACTTCATTCTGTATGACAGTCTCTAGGTCTATCCACATCTCAGGCTGGAGAGGATGTGGAGAAAAGGGAACCCTCCTACACTGCTGGTGGGAATGTAAATTGGTACAGCCACTATGGAGAACAGTACGGAGGTTCCTCAAAAAACTAAAACTAGAGCTACCATATGACCCAGCAATCTCACTCTTGGGCGTATACCCAGAGGAAACCATAATTCAAAAAGATACATGCACCCCAATGTTCACTGCAGCACTGTTTACAATAGCCAGGACATGGAAACAACCTAAATGTCCATCAACAGACAAATGGATAAAGAAGATGTGGAATATTACTCAGCCACAAAAGAGAACCAAATAGTGCCATTTGCAGAGACGTGGATAATGTGTGTTATGTTAATAGTTTTGGACGGTCAGGGGGAAGAATTCTACCTACATTCAGTCTCCACTGCCCTTGCAAGGATACAAGCCAGTACCTAATACAGTTTCAAAGGAAGATGCTACTAATGTTGTTGGGGAAACTATGGCAGATAGAAAGCTAGAAACCAAAGGGCCAGGTATCCCTCAACCTGAGACTCTTTAGAATTCTTTAGAATCAAGCACTGTTTACAATAGCCAGAGGGGATATCAAGAATATCATTCCTTATCACAAAATGATCACAAATATACCTCTATAAGGCCATTTAAAACTATCATGTACTTATCTCATCGATCCTGACAAGTCTCCAGTAATCAATCTCACCAAGAACAAACCTTGAATCCAAATGTATTAATCCCCCATTAGCTTTGAAGAAACTATACTCACTCCTAGTTTTCAAGTTCTTAATTGGTTACTTCTCTTCAAGTTTATTCCTCTGTCTACTGAATTCACCCACCAGTAGCCTTCCATTGTTACTAAGACGCTCCAAAAACTGGCCATCAGGGAAGGGGAAAATGGTAGCACTCAGACTAATCAATTTTAAGTGCAGGGTTATGTATAGTCACATTAACCCATCTGGAAATTTTTATGCAACAGAAAGAATTGTTTCTGCTACTTATTCTTTTCTTTTTTTTTTGCAATGTTCTTAAATCTTATATTTGATAGCATTGCGTACTTTACAAAATGGCCTCATATAGTTTTTCTCATCCAAGCCTCATCACAGACTTGTAAAACTAGATGGGCAGCCATTTCATTCCTGTGTTACTGATGAGAATTAGACCCAGCTTCACATGAGGCCCAGAGGGTTTAATGCATGTCGTATGAACTGCTTTTGTCCCCTTTCTACTACTTCATACTTTCCTAGGTGGGGGTATTGCCCCCTCATTCTATAAAAATTCTATTCTTTCTTGATATTAAAGTGAATGTCCAGTATATTTCTTTTTCCTTGGCATTTATTCTGTTCTCACCTATTTCTCAAAACAAGGTAAACGATAGTAGTTTTTCTCATTTTAAATCAAATCTCCTTTCCCTGCATAGGAGATTCACTTTTGAAAATAAGTGATTTTCCTAGAGCCGGAAGTCCTATAAGTAAATCAGGTACATTTTGGAAGTCAACTTATAAGCATTCATTACTTTGTAGTGTACTGAAGGAAGCTTGCTCACAAAAAATATTCTGTATTAAAGTGCTTCACAGCAACATAGTAGTTTTCTTTTTTTATGTGACAGGAATTATTCTGAATCCTGGAGATACAAAAATAAATAAGACATAGGATCTTCACTAAAGGAGTCCTGGTCTAATGCAGGTGGGAAGATGGATCACTATAATGCATATGATAATTGCTATTGTATATGTATGCCCAGGACCTTAAGAAAAACTTACAAGGAGTTCCTAAAGTAGAAGGTTGAGTCAGAAGCAGACACAAAGTTTTGGAAATGTGGGTGTAGCTGCTCAAGAAATTAACAGTAATTTAGAACAAGTAAGTATAGAGGGGACTGAGGAACAAAAGAGGAATGAGATTACAGATGGGTGGCTTTGCATGTCAGGCTAAGGATTACAGGCTTTATTCTGAAAATAAGGAGCCACAGAAGGACTTTAAGCAAGACAGATGTAACAAGAGATATAATACTAAAAATATGAAGATCACTCTAGCTGCTGTGGAGAGAATATAGGAACAGAGGAAAAGCGGAGTCCGAAATAAGTGAGAACATGACAATATCTGCTACTTATTCTTTTGCTTTTATAATAATTAGAGTGCTTCCTATTGTGCTGTATGGTTTTAAAATAGTTACAGCAAGTCAATAATAGTCACTTAAAATGTAATGAAAAACATAACAAAACAGAAACAGTCCCAGATACTGAGAACGAACAGGTGGTTGCCAGAGGGGAGGAGGGTGGAGGAAGGAAAGAAATAGGTGAGAGAGATTAAGAGATACGAACTTCCAGTTGCAAAATAAATAAGTCACAGGTATGAGATGTACAGTCTGGGGAATATAGTCAATAACTATGTAATATCTTTGTACAGTGACAAATGGTAACTAGACTTATCGTAGTGATCATTTTGAAATGTGTAGAAATACTGAGTCACTATGTTGTGTAACAGAAACTAACATAGTGTTGTTGGTCAATTATACTTCAAAAACAAGCAAACAAAAAAACTCATAGAAAAAGAGATCAAATTGTGGTTACCAGAGGTCGGGGATGGGGGAAGAGGGAACTGGATGAAGGTAGTTGAAACGTACAAACTTCCAGTTGTAAGATGAAGTGCTAAGGATGTAATGTGCAATATGATTAATATAATTAACACTGCTGTGTGTTATACATGCAAGTTGTAAAGACAGTTCTAAGAGTTCTCATCACAAGGAGAATATATTTTTTTTTAGTTTTTTATCTATATGAGATGATGGATGTTCACTAAACTTATTGTTACAATAATTTCATGATGTTTGTAAGTCAAATCATTACGTTGTACACCTTAAACTTATACAGTGCTGTATTTCAATTATATCTCAATAAAACTGGAAGAAAATTAAAATAGAATGTAATGAATTGATGGCTAATCTACACATCCATTCAATCGGTCAACAAGCATACACTTATCAAATACATTCGATTGTCTTCACATGCTGGATTAGTCTGCAAATATTTGCATTTCTGCCATCTCACTTTTTAATGGAAGCCCTCAGCCTCAAAACATCCAAAACGGGATTCATTGTCCCCTGGCACAAATCTGCTCATTTTCTTACATACCCCATTTCAGGGAATAAAAACACAATCCACTGAGTAAGAAATCTTTGCTTATCATAACTCTCTCCTTCTCCCTCACCCCTCACACCCACTCAGTTACTAATTTCTGTAGATTCTGCCTCCTACAATTTTCAAGCCCATCCTTACTCATACTGCCTTTGACCAGCATGCCATCTCTTGCCTGGAGGACTGCACAGCCTCACACTGGCATCTCCTTCCTCTAATCTCACCTCCCTCCTCTCTCCTCCACATCACCACTGGAGTTAGCCTTCTAAAATTCAAATCTAACCAGCTCACTCCCAAGCTGATCCTTTGTAGCTCTTTCAGTTTAATTCAATTCACCGGCACTATGATAGGAAGTATAAAATAAAAGTTCAAAACCCACTGCACAAAATACAAGTTCTAATGATTTCCCAAACTATAGCTTTCCAGCCTTGTTTCCTGTCATATGACTATATGTGTCCAATAACAACAGCCTATATAGATTTCCCTATGGCTTTTCTGCCTCTGTGTATAGAACATCCTTTTCCACTTTATTTACCTGCCTAGTTCCTTCCCATTCTTCAAGATTTAAAGGGCTCCCACGCTCCTGACATTCATTCCTGAGCCTCTACAGTGGGTCTGGTGTCCCAATTCTATGGCACCAGAACATTCAGCACCTGCCTCTTCCACAGCATACATCATGCTAGTTGCAACTATTGCTTTGCACATCTGTCTGTCTCCACTCCTGCCCCTCCCCACACTCGGACTGAGAGATCCTAGATGGCAGGTACCACAGGCAGTTCATCTGTGATTTCTAGCACCCTGCTCAGTAGCAGTTATATAGTAGACAATAAATAAATACATGCTGAATGACTATAGTATGGGAAAGATTTCTATAGGATTTGGGCCATGGGTTTCACAACTGGATATATAAAAAAAATAAACTAGAGGAAAATATAAATTGAAAGATCTTCTTGAACAGTACAAATGAGGTTTGAGAGATTAAATAAACCCTAGAAAAGTTTCAGAGAACACAAGTCAAGTGACATCAGTGGTATAACAGTGAAGACAACAAAAGTGACAGGTGTCCAATCTACTTAGTTATTGGTGGTGCTACTGTGGTTGGTGATACCCCCGAAGATGACATACCCCATTAGTGGTGTAAAACAAAATTCATCCTTCAGGGTCCTGATAAGAAAGACATTATATAAGACTTTTTTCATTCTTTTCATGCAATAACAGACTGGTCAAAAGCTTGAATCCTAAACATGTTTCTAAAGTAGTCAGATTGTTATTCATTACTATATCTTAATCAATCACTGTCAACATATGGGATGTGTTTGTTTCTATACTATTGACATAAAACAAAAGGAATTACATTTAGATTTTTTAAAACTGAGAATATGAAAGATTACAGAAAACTGTCCTATTGAGTTTTTTCTTTGACAGAGGTCTGCTATGGGCATGGAGAAAAACACAGTCTTACAGAATAAAAATAAACATTTTTTCAGTTAAATGATCACCAGATTAACTATGCCAAATGCTCAACTAGGAATTTTTCCTGTTATTCCCAAAGTATTTTTGAGTGCTATAAACAGCTGTAAAATCCCCAAATGCTTTACAATGTACCTAGAAAAATGCAAGCACGTACTCATTGTAGAGACATTAATTCATAGAAAAATCTATTAGAAAAAGGAAAGTCAGAGAGGCAGCGACTGTTGAGAAGTAAATGTCTTCAACTCACAGTTCAATTGGAAAACTTATCCAGAAGTATATCAGAGTTATTTGCTTTATCTTCTGTACGTATAAACTTCCCCCTATTCTGTTCTAAATTAAGGCAGCAATGGTCTTGCCCCAAGGAAAAGCCATTAGCAAGCGTGAAGCTATGGCCAAGATACAAAGTGTACAGTGAAGGGTCATTCCAGTCCCATCACTTTCTTGTCAGTTCTAAAAGCTCAATTTCCAGAAAGAACATACAAAAAGTAGACAGAAGTTGCCTTTTGCTGGCCTCTGTCAACTCTGAGACTCAAGGCCTAGTGAAGTAAGCAAACTTCTCCCACAAACTCCCCTTTCCTCCTCAAGAGGCATAGACACACTTTGAACTGCCATAGGGCACTCACTGGCCTCTCCCTGTTCAGCCTGCATGCCTCAGTTGTCTCCTTCCTCAGTTTTTCCTTCCAACTAATTAAACAAGGAGGCCATTAGACTGGGGTGGCTCTAATGCCTTGGTAGCTACATAAGCAAACAAAACCTAAGTCAGAGTCATGCGCTGGAATCCCAGAAAGTGAAACGTGAGAACGACCAATCACAAACAGCCCACTGGCCTTTCCCAAATAAGGCGACTGCTTAAGCTACAACCATCAAATCATTGTTTGCTCTGTTTCAGTGTCCAATCTACAAAAATACTGCTCCTAGGTCCCGTCAGTGGAGCCCTCCTAACCACCTTCAGTTGGGGCTGCCAGATTCAAATCGAGTCACGCTCAGATCAACTCTTTAAAATGTTTAATGTGACTCAGTTTACCTTTTAACATGATTAATACTTTATGCTATCACTTAACAGAGAACTGCAACATTTAGAGATTTATAATTCTTAAATATAGAGGCAATAAACCACCAAAACAATGACTTCTCTAATCTGATCTGAATATTTTACATTTTGATATATTTTATTGAAACTGCAGTTGTTAAAATTTTTCCAGAACTTCCATTTTCTTCTATTGAACTAAGAATGGAAATTAGTAAGAATAATTAACTTTATAAGGATACTGATAGTTTTTTTAAAAAAAAAGAAATACGCTTCTTTTGTATGCTGAACTGTGACAAAATTTTTAGTTGTTATATTAATTAATATGCAGTTTACCCAAGTATTGGGAATTTCATGGAAAATGCTCAAAATTAAGTCATGGTAATACCTAAGAAAAACAAAAAGAAATTAAAGAAAAATTTTTTTGGTGCCAAAACCCGAGTCAAACCAGAAATTAAAATTATTTTGACATACAATTATTTAGTAACTAGTCTTCTAAATTCATAAAACTATATAGTCTAAAACCAAAGTAAAAATTCAGTACTTAAAATTTACAATTTTAAGTCTGTATAATTTTTACAAAATTGACAACCTCTGCTATCCTATTGTTATTATCGTCACTTGTTTTATAAAGACCACAGAACATCTTCTGTTTGAGGAAAAACACTATACGACTAACATTCAAAATCTAATTCCAATTTTAGTATGTCTCTGGTCACTGGAAATAATAACAAAAAAACTTCTGTAAAAGTCTGTGCCTAACTCCCCACTCTCAGGGATCATCTTAATTTTTTTTAATCCATCCTGAAAAATGTAACATTTTTCAAGCAGCTGATGCTTTTAAACATGCTGGACTGGGCTGAGCATTCCTTCGTCCTGATGTCATGCACCAGCATTTGTCTCAGAAGACATCTTTTGTAGTTGTAACCAAAAGGCAAAAGAAATCAGGGCTGTGAACAAGGAGAGAGGGAGAGAGAAGGAAAACTGCTTAGACCAATTCACTGAAAAGAATTCCGACACAAACCTGTATATTTTTAGTCACTCAACGTGCATACTTTTAAAATAAAGCCTTCTGACTTTTATAAGGTTATTTGCTTATTTTCACACTATTGGTTTTAAAAATACTCTCTGCTTTATGGTAATGTGTCACAGGGAAGTTAGCTATAGTTTCATGAAAGACGTTTTCATCCCTGACTGGCATCTTCTCAATAGCTGGGGCCCAGGCACACCGCTCTCTTCCCGGCAAGGCCCTCTGCGCTGAAACAGTGCAGCATTCATAACTTATTCTCAGCACCGCGGGGCAGCTCCACAGAAAAGCTTCTCCAACCTAATGGGTTACATCACTGCAAAGTCTTCCACTTGGCCTAGGTGAAAAACATGAATGCATGCCCCATTCATCTCTCCACCTTAAAAAAAATAAAGTAAAATCATAACCACCCTAAGCTAAAGACCTGCATTCCCACAGCCCAGCTCCATCAAAGCTACAACACTGCTCTGACTGAAGCTTAGGCAGTGTTGCTGCTAACTTTCTAAATTGCCACTAACCTTCAAACTAATGTTCACAACTTTTGCCGCTATTTAAAGAGCCCAATAAGATACCAAAAATAACTTAAAATTTTAATGGAAAAGTCTTTGATTGGTGCTAACACTGCCTTTAGGTTTAGGTCACATTTTTAAAATATACTTGACATACAGTCATGGAACCAAAAACCTCACCCTCCCCACTGACATCAACACACATAAATCAAGGCACACAGAGGGTTCCCCTTCTCCTTTCTCCATACTTTCCCTGATGGCCAAAGGAAATCATATGCACCCAAATCTTCCCAGAGTGTGCAAATATCCATGATGCTTCGGAAGGTAGACACTCAGTAGTCCATCCAAAACATTTTAAGTTGAAGAAAATACACTTTTTTCCTGTCTCCTCATTAGAATATGCCTTTCAAGCCTGAACCATAATGCATGGCATGAGAACATTTCCATCTTAGTCTCAAAACACAGATATATATATATATATATATATACACACATATATTCACACTTGGAGAAAAAAAACCCCTTGGTCACATTCTTTTCTCTAAGTCATACAAATGAGTAAGGGCAGGGTATAGCTAATGCTCCAGCCAAAATTTTTAAAAGGCTGAAAAACATTCAAAACCACAGAGGCATACAGACTGCCCCGGGAGGCAGGCAGTGTTCTCCTGCACACGGTTCAGAATCCTCACGGCGGTATCCACGTGGGCTCCTAGGGCTCCTGTGACAACGGCAGCAGCTCCACATCCTTACTGCCTTACTGCTGTCAGTCTGAATGACAAGGGAAAGCCATGTCAATTATGAAGAATCACAGACCTTATAACTAAGGACTCACTCAAAGCCATTTATATCCTTGATCGTGTAAATCCATCCTCGCTCACCAACCCATGACGTGATAGAACTTTACAGCTTCTTCTAAGCTATTTCTGTGCATTATGGAGAATCAAGTTTCCATCCATGTTCAGAATCTGAATCCTAAGCATCCTTGTGAAGTGCTCACAAGTTTGCATTCCTATAAACCCAAGAGCTTTTCTTACACCTTCTCTTCCCCTCAATGATGTGTCTTTTCTTTGGAGTTGGCTGATTTTTTGTTTTGTTTTGTTTGTTTTTCAAACATAATCCCTAACTTACATACATGAAAAAAAGATATCTTCCCTAGAAAGTCAACATGGAGATTTCTAAAAGAGGCTCAATTTTTTTTTACAAAACATAATATACATTTTGAGCATTAGATAAACACTTTACAAAAAAACAAAAAAAGCATAAACATTAATTCTTGAAATAGTAAAAGTCCCCATTTGCGCAGGAACAGCCGAACATCAACACAGTAGACTTTTTAATAACCAAAGATCCTCTCCCTGTGTTATTTCTGTGATGTATATTTTTTATGTACTGTATATTTCTGGCTTTTCAAAAATGTTCAGTAGCCTCTGGACTGTGTAGCTGTACCTCTCTCCTACAAGACAGATCACTGAAGCCCTCCATAAACTAAGTAAAAAGGAGACACTGGCATATAAAAAAACCACTGTTGCCAAGCCCATCTATAGGATTCCTTTCTTTGTTTCCCATTTTCTTTACCAGTATATATTATCTGCTTGTTTACCTAAGTCTTACTATAAGCATATCTTGCTGAGACAGTATTCTGGCAAGTCATGCCCAGATGGCCCTAATAAATATCAAGTAATAATCATTATCATAATGTAAAGGACTCTTTATGAGAAAATAGATATAATTTGGCCCTCAAATTCTTTACATCTTTATGCAAATTACATCCAGAACTTAACTGGTTGGCAAGGTAGATGTTGAATCAGAAAACCTCCCCTAATGCAATCGGCCTTAACAATTAAGTGAGATACTGCATTTTTAGAACATAGGAATGACTACACTGGAACCACATACTTGGTGGCCATTCCTCCAGAAACTCTTTTAGAAGACAGGGCAAAAATTCACAGAATATTCACATGACTAAGGATAATTAACGTCAACCATTTCCACCCTACAAAAGAAAATAGAGCTTCTGTTAAGAATGAACAATAAAGACATTATTTTGGTCCCATTGTTGTTGCTTTTCTTGAAGTAGTTCCCATCTCTAAAAAATATATGCAAACACAACAGTATTCCAGCTATCCCAATGTTACCCAATTTGCTGATAATGTTGTTGGAATAAATTTTGTAAATACTAGAAGAAAATTAAAAACTGCTTCAAATTATTTCCATTCGAAATACAGCACAAGAAAGGCTTAAAGAGAATTGAAACATAGTATTTAGGTAGTTATTCAACTTATATGCCACATCTCCAAAAACTGATGAAGACAAAATGTTGTTCAAAGAGCGCCAGATCGCTGTTATACTTCATCTCTTTCCTTTTTTATATTTACTTAACCCTTTTTAAGCATTTTCACCTTATATAATCACTAAAAAAAGTGGCAAGATTTACATGGATATCACCCACTCAATCCAAGTGGAAGATCTCTGAAGAGCAGAATGAGGAAGATCCTCACTTGGCTTCTAACTCCATATAAAATTCTAAAACATAGCAGGGATTAAAACCAAACGAAACTAAAATTGAGCCCTTATAATCCAGGTCAGGGTTACCTCTAAACAATACTCAACTCACTTTCAGAACATGGGACAGAACATGTGTTATATATACTGAAGCTAGTCAGTCAGGCTGCATTTTAAACCACTGTGTATTAGAGTTTTTCTTCTAAATGAGTTTTCCTGTGCTACACTTGATAATTCTATCTCATTCAATAAGCTTTGACGAATTACATAAATATAGCACAACATTGCTAATTTATAGCCATTATTGGAGAAGGAAACCCAAAACATACCATACCGTTTCAGCCAAAGATTTGAATTTATAGTGTTTGGCAAGGACTTTTGGAATGAATACTGGTGTATGTTATTTTTTCATTTATAAAGGGAAATATTCCATTCAAGATTATTGTTGAAAGAGTTAAGTAAAAAACCTACAATGCCAGATAAAAGTGTTCATCTCAAAAATGAATGCTTGAAAATAAGTCAGTGCCCTGTTCCCTGAATATTGGGAATGTAAACAGGTTATTCTAGCAAATCATTCCACCATTATGAAGTACACGCACACGCACAGTATTTGGTGGAGTAAGTTGTGGGAGAAGTTCTATAGTCTAAAGGAAAATACAAAATTTTGCAAAGAAAAAATTTTCAAGTTTGTAAACTCTACAAAGTAAGAAAGACAGAACTTAAGGAATTTCTTTGTCTTTGATGGAAAATATATTCAATATAACTACTAGTTGAGGACAATGAAAATCTTCCTCCATATCTTTGTGTAATAGCAAAATGCTATTCAAACATCTATGGTTCTGTATGTTGAAAATTGTTTTTCTTTTCTAATTACACCTAAAAAACAAATTGTCCTTTCATCTTCACTTAGGATAACTTATAATCACATACCATGCTGCAAACTACTACAAATGGCCAAACCAGACACATATTTCTGGTACAGCCTCAAACTTTCAAATCATTCCCACCACTACGGGACAATAAATGAAAGCTGCAAGTTACCCAAAGCTTTATTTCAGCCAGTAGTTTCAGCTGTGCCTCCACCATCTGAGTGATACTAGCAGGTGGGAAATTGAGTGATTTTGGTTTCACTTTCTTTTTTCCCTTTATCCTACCGTTAGCAGTAAAATGCCCATTGAAGGATGCATATAACGTAGTGGACAGATGCAAGGGACCATGCAGAAGATAAGCATATAGAATTTAGGAACTAATCGGATTTGAGGAGGAGGAGTTTGTCTTAAATACTGCCAAGTATTGAGCATACATAACAGAAGTAAAAACCTGAGGTGAGATGTTAATTACTTAAGGAGTACATACAGAGAGAGGCGTTATTTTAAGGGGTATCCTATTTTGGAATTTGAAATGCTGGGTTGATACCTCGAGGGAGGAGAAAGAAAAATAACATAGAAACTGAGATGAGACATGGGGAACAAAGATGCAACGTGATGGGCCATGGGCATAGAGCTGCTATTTGACACCCTAAGAATGGATGAGATCAGCTAGGGAGAAAGTACAAACAGAAGAGAAACTGGCCTGGGATTATCTGCATTTGTGCAATTAAGAGTTGAGTATGCTTTCGTTGTGCCCATCAAGACAGTATGCTGCTGAAGCTCTTACTACCACCTCAATGAAAATAGTGAAATAGGTATGTGCTGCTGTAAGTACGCCTGAGAAACAGCTATGTGATACCTTAAGGGAATCCTTTATGGCTCGATAAAAAGCTCAGCAGGATTTATTTTTAAATAGTCAATGTTCTGAGTACTTTTCTAATCAAAAGAACATACTATTCTTCAGTAAGAATAAAAATGCCTGAAAATTTTAATGTAACATATAATTTATATAGTTTCTCATCAAAACATTTACTGAATAGAGACACAACTGTGCTTAAGATGGATCCCATTCAAAATAATTAAATGGCTGCCACATTTCACCTCAGAGGTGGATTCATTTCCATACTGGACTCGAAGATCACTTTCTATAAAGTAGTCTCAAGATGCATGTTCCGTTTACAAAAGCTCTTCAGATGAAAGATGTTTTTGCAAATGCAAAATATGAATTATTGTCATCATCATCATTTTTATTGTGCTCGGCATGTGAATGGATTTTGCATCTGGTGGCTCTAAGGTTTTACCACAGCAGGGGTGGCTGGGATAAAATCTAAATTCCTAGAGCAATACTGTAATACTAATACTTTGAACCAGAGTGACATCCAAGAGGGATAATGACTTTCTGATGAAGCGAGCAGCTCCTCCGTGGTAAGAAGAGAAACGCCAAACCCGGAACCTGGTGCAAACTCACTGCTAACTCCTGGCTGAAAGTGGATAGTAAATGGCTGCAGGCATTTCTTAGTTCTCCTGTGTGAACCTCTAACAACAAGAACCACTACAGGCCACAGTGCCGAGGAGCTGAACAATTTGAAAAATATGTGTGTGTTTATGTGTGTGTGTGTGTGTGTGTGTGTGTGTGTGTGTATATATATATATATATATATATATATATATGGCTAAAAAATTAAATTGAAATACTATTTTCTAAATACCTTCCACAACATAAGTGGCCTGTATCTTCTTTCAAGACAGAGTATCAGTTTATTTCAAATTTAGAGATACTGGCCTTGATTCAAATTCATGGCAGTTATAGAAACCAATGTTCCGTGCCTTGATTCAGGTGGCAAGCATTAAATCTTTTTCCGGCTGTCATGCAACAACAACTTTAATACAAATTAGCACTGCCAAACTCAGTTTTTCTGGGCTCAGAGGTCCTTGATGCTACTCTGTGAATTTTATTCAGACTTTCACATGAACTGTGCTCTTCCGAAATGGTAGCATCTGAGAAGAAAAAGCTAAACAAAAAAAATACAATTTAATTATTCTCAATGTATTCTAATTTACAGCTCATTACAAAAAAAATTAATATCCCCCTTTTTATTTTGATTAATGTGAAACAATCATTATGTCATACAGGAGAGTGTTCTTAAATGCAAATTCCGATTCTTATCACTGCAGTTCTCCCTTCAAGCTGTTTACATTGAATAGAGACCTGTCAATCAATACTAATTCAAAAATACAGTGCTTGTGTTAGTATCCCATGGTTTCTGAGTCAAACCTTTCCAAAGCTCACAACCATGGGAACAACAGACCAAAATAAAAGAGCCACCTCTTCTCACTAGATAGGAAAACCCAATTAACTCTGAACCTGACACTCCCAAACAACTTTGGGATGACTTCCAGCAAGGAAAGATCTGTCCGAGAAACAGTATTTCAAGCTAGGAATGGATTCTTCTTGTTTCTCAAATTGTCTTTTAATTAAGACACCCCAGGGAAAAACATAGTGATAAAGTACTTAGTCTTAGCTTCCAGGTCTCTGGATATGTGATATGTTCAAAACCATGATCCTCTGGCAAAATTTTAACACTCACAGAAACTCTGTTTAGCTGCTTTAGAACGGACATAATGTCATTTCTTTTCTTAAAAAAAAAGTTTCTGACAAGTCCATTGGTATCATACTAAACCTAAACTCACCTCCTGGTTTAGCAGTAGCTTTCACTTAATAACCACCTCAAAGCCCACAAATTGGGCAATGTAACACAAAAAGAACCTCATTCCGAACTTTGGTTATGTAGTTTTACTCTTTCTTGACCTGAGAAATTCAGGAACCGGTATTTTTAGACTGGTGGAAAAAAAGTTTAAAAACTGAGACTTTGGGGGAAAATGTGATTCCCTCAAATGTTATATTTAAATACCTAAAACAGAGAAAATTATGTTAGGGTGCCTTTAAAACCACGATGTATTTAAATACCTAAATAGAGCAAATTATGCTCGGGTGCCTTGATATATTGCAGCCCTCAGACCCAAGGAAGGACATGTCACCAATAATGGCCCACAGACATGTATGGTCTTTTTAAATGGCCTTAAATATTGTGAAGATGTGAAGTACAGGAGAGTGGTATCAGAGAGACACTGACTCCTTACTACTCATCTGACTTTCGACTGAAACCTTTACTCTCTGAGTCCTAGTGTTCTAAATTGTAAAATGAAAACAGTAGTACCTACCTCAAGAAATTCCTGCAAGGTAATCGTTGAGAAAACGTGTCTAATTCAGTGATGCACATAATATTCACTAAATGACTTAGTTCTGAATCTTAACTACACAGCAAACAGTGAAGTGGGCGATAGCATCCCCATTTTACAGAATAAGAAACTGGGACTTGGACAGCGCAACTAGTTTGTTGGAGGGCACACAGGTTTAAAGCGGCAGAGCCAGATGTTTTAGAGACAAACAGCAGTAAGCAGAATAATAACTAATATTGTTATTAGCAAACATTTATTGTGTTCCTACACACTATACTAAGCTCTTTAAGATGTTATCCAGTGTAATCTCCTAAGGACCCTATGAAATTCACACTATTATCCCCAATGTTATAGATAAGGAAAAAACTGAGGCTTAGAATATTTGAGCGACTTTAAATCACTCAGCAATTATTTATTAAGTCCTTATGATAGTCCAGGCATGGGGGATACAAACACGAGAGGACAGACAGGATTCTTAACCTCTCAACTTTCCAAAATCACACCTAAACAATCTTGAAAGGTTGTCACCTTAGAGACTGAGGAAGACATCAATCTAAAGCTGAACGTTGTCATTACCTGACACTTAGGGAAAAAAAATAACCAACCATTTACAGACCTCTTCTCCTTAATCCATCCAACATTTTCTCTAGTACACAAAATTTTTATCATTTCCACTTTAAAGTGAAATACAGAAATATTAACAATATTGGATCGAAGGATTAAAAAGAGGTTTCAGTAGAACATTTCTGAGGGATTGGAACCTAGACACCTAGTGAACCCATCCAATGCCAGAGACCCAGTTCCCTCCACGAAGAGTCTGGGGGGCCCTCCTTCTACCCCGTATTCTATTGCCCAGATCTAGACACAGCTAAGATTTATATACACAAACTCCACGACCCCTTCCAACTTCCTATATATGAGACAGAAGAAGCTCCTGGCAGGACCACCACTTTGCACAACTCGGGAGGGGGGGGGCATCATTTGCTTCAATTACAAGGGAAATCATGCTCTGTGAGCTGTACAAGGCATGGCCCTGGCCCCAGCTATGTATTTGTGCTTTTCCTTTGGAGTAAGGTGACATGTTTGTTTTCCCCAAAGTGGTCTGTGCCCACCTCAACTCCTAGCTTCCAATCTTACAAGAGTCAAAGCAGAATATACACACCCTGCTCAAGGTGCACAGAGCCTCTCCTTCAATGTACTAGCTGAGTGATTCTTAGCAAGTCTTACCACCTCCCCAATTCTCCATTTCCTCATCTGTAAATGTGATAATAACAATAGCACCCAACTCAAATGGTTATTGTAAAGATTAACTGACAGAACAAAGTACCTAGCACAGTGCCTGGCACATGTGGCCTCAATAAATATTATTAGTGTTTAATTATACTTATTAATACAATATTATAACTATTTTACCATTCCTCTCCAATTCACCCAGACCCATACAATAATACTTGTAAGAAATACCAGGAAAAATAGCACTAAAAGAAGAGATACATTTTTTAAAGGAGACCCCAAAATAGATTTCAGATCTCCAGACACTGCCTGTGCTGTGTGGCTACTAAAAGAATGACAATATTGACACAAACTGTTGAAGTTTTTCAAGCCAGCGATTTTGTGTGTTTTTTTCTCCTCTATTGACAATTCAATTGACTAAATAGATTAGGGGTGTGTGTGTGTGTGTGTGTGTGTGTGTGTGTGTGTGTGTGAGAGAGAGAGAGAGAGAGGTGTGTGTGTGTGTGTGTGTATCAGAGACAAAACTTATAAAAAAGTAATCATGGTCTTACGTCTAGAAATACCAACTAGAGGAACCTGAGTTAGAAAATCATGGCCATCTTTGGAGCCTACAGTCTATTGTAAAGCACAGAAAATATGAGGAGGCAAAATCTTGATGCCTGCCCCAAATAAGGGAAGTGAAAAGTTGACCTAACAGACTATATATATAATTATGGTGATAATCGGTGTTTTCAGCTGTTGTAATCTAAAAATATCTTTAAAATAAATTTTATGCTGTGAAAATAGTGACTTTTTTTTTTTTAACTTGGAGAGATGTACTTGATAGAAAAGAGTCTTCTGAGAACAGAAGAGAAGGAGCTAACTCAAGGACCAAGGACAAAGAATGAGTCGTGTCTCTAGAAAATCCACATTTACACTCATCCACCCTTGAGTCTCTGAGTGTGCTGTGACTAGACAGGACTATAAATGCTTGAAGTGATGGCCATAACCTGATAGATGGAAGTTACCTTGATTCTTCTCTTTTCACTCTTCGGTGGGGGCTGTTTAAATAAAGGTGTCAGATCAGATAATTAACCATAGTACGCAGATATTTCTCCCTGACATAGATTGCAAAGCCCTTTCCTCCTCTCAGTCTTCAGGTATGGTCTGTGTATATGTATATACTAACAAAAGAAGCATTGACTAATGTTGATATCTAAATGAAAAATGATTAAGGAACAATAAACTCTTGGAAAGAACAGGAAAGAGGTATGGAATTGGGCCTGGTAAATCATTTAAAGCAGCAATCTCCAAACGTCTTTGATTGTGCACCACCATCAGTAAAACATTTTCTAGAATCGGTCTTTAGCATGCATGTACCATTTATAAATATGTACAACTGTACTAATATCGCATGTATGTTACAAAACAGAGACAAGAAATAAAATTTTACAGGCAATGTTTAAAAAGGAATATAAATCAAAGTTTCATTATTTTCTTCCTGAACCAAAATAGGTCTTTCTGCAAACCACTGGAGTGAGCACATCCCATTTGGAGACCCTGATTTCAGAGACAAGGAACAAGTGAGACACACGAAGACCTAGTGTGAGAGCTGTCTTCTCACTTGCCCCCTAACACCTCACTTACTGTCTACATGAATGTTTCTTAAAGTGGAGTCCAGGGGCCACCTACATCAGAACTGTCTGAAGTACCTGGAGATTCCCAGTCTTCATTCCTGCCTGATTTAATCAGTAGGCCTGTAAGCCTTCATGTTTATCAAGCTTTCCAAAGAATTTTTATGCACGCTAATGTTTGAAAGCCCTGATGTGCATCGATCCCCAGGAGCTGACTGCCTTTGCTCCTTCCTGTTTGTGGTCCCCAAGGAGGTCAGAAGAAGGAAAAGTCTAAGGTTAGAGTGATTCTGGCAAAACACACACAAACAGAACCGCCACCACTACCATCACAGTCACCATAACAGCAAGAAAAAACCTCCAAGAAAGAAAATCACTTTTAAGAGGTAGAAATGCTGTCAAAACTGCAGAGCTATTTGTTGGTATCAACCCTCCATGATCTGTTGAATTTTTAGTCTTCCTTTCCTATAAAGTACTTTGCATTCCTCCACTAAAAATATTACCAAAGTTTAAAAATTAAAACTGATATAATATGAATATACTAAGATATGGTGTATATATTTTTGCTCCATCACACTGGTTCAGTGATTTAAAGACAGCAAAGATGCTCCTTTGTAAATCTCTGCTGTTGTCAACAACAAAGGTGACCATGACCATTTGAAAGAAATAATGGAAATAAGACCCTTCTAGAAACTGAAAGAAAAAGAAACAACCATATTTCCTCAAAAGAAGACAAGGAATCACCCAGCTGTTGATACAAGTTCTCTAGGCTGGTGATATTAAAAGACTTGGTCTGGAGGCAAAAGGTTCTTTATTTAAATACCCACATCTGTTAGAAGTCTTTAATTTTTCAAGTGCTTGTTACAGACTTCTATGTCAAATTTTGCTAGTATGGTACAGTGGAAAACTATTCTACCAGTATCATCCTCTAACTATAGACAAATGTAGAGATCATGATTGATTACCTACTAAATTCTGACATTATTTTATTGATCAAACATCCTTCTCTATTTACTCTCATTAGAAATACTTTTTAAAACTTCTTTACTTTGTTCTTTTGTGTTATATCTGGGTTTTGTTTGGTTTTAACTTCTTTAAGTACCTTCCTTCCTGTATAATTTGGATGATATTGTGATAAATAAGGGTGGCCGTGTGGCACTGATCTGATCACTGAGATGGAAGCTTGGCGCTTCTGGGAAAACCTTTCTTTGCTTTTCTGATAAAAAGCATGAAGGTGGCTGTCCCTCCACAAGCCCTCACCCTTTCTGTCTTGAGTGCAGCCATCGTGGAGCTGCAGTAGCTACCTTCTAATCATGGAAAAGAAACCAAGAGGAGCAAATGTGAAACCAGCTCTGTCTTCGTTAGGCGGTTAAACGAACACCAATAGTCACCTACCTCTGTACTTGTCATTATCTTAAAAAAAAATTAATCTTTCTTTTTCTTTATTAATTTCCAAAATCGAGTCCAAACGTCACCAAATATCTGAATTATTCTCACTCTTCTGAACTAGTAAAGCACTTTATCTGTATAAAGTCTCATCATGTTTTTATGTGTTGTTATTATGATTTTTTTCCCACTGGAAGGTGAAGTTCTTGAGGGTGGAGGTCCTATTTCATTCATCTTGGCTCCCCACAAAGCACTCAGCAGAGTGACTAGCAATCATACGTATTTAGTTTAATATTTATTGAATGAATTTATTGATAATGAATGATAACCTCCTTTGTCACTCAGACAACAATAATCAGACTCACAAATCTCCTTATGGAAATGGCTCCTGTGTAGACTGTATTTATATACTCTATATGGATATAACCATTCACTCATTCATTCCTCAACATTAATCTATTAATCTATGAGCAAGGCAACATATTATATGCCAAAGGAGCAGAAATCCATTTGATATAGTTTGTGACTTCAAATAAAGTAATTTATTGTAGAAAATACATGTTCACTTAAATTATGCCCTGTGGCCTATTTCAGATGTCAGCACTTGAAAGGGTTACTTAATCTGGGTATCCCTGCTATAGAAGTGACGTTCAAAATTCAAGATATACTTGTAGAACTAAAACAGATTTTCGTTTATAAGCAATTTCAAACTCACAAACAAATGAAATTCTAAAAGTATATTTTTATAGGAAACCTGGAATACTTTTTCAAACAAATCACTTTGTAGATTATGGTTAGATGTCTGATCAGCCTCAGATGCCTGTGTAACCTTAATGTGGCAGAATTATGGATCAAATACTCCCAGCACAAAAAATGAAATTAAAAAATTAACTCAACCCCATGCTACCCCACTCCTCGTTTGGGTTTGGAGTTAGCTCAAGGCAAAAACTCCAAATAGATGAATGTGTTCTTAGAATCTTTCCTTCCTTTAGAGTCTTCTCTTGCCTACATACTAAGCTGAAAGTGCCTTTTATTCAAATCTTAATAACCACTCCCCTTCTTGTATCACAGAAGGGTCCCTAACCATCATCAAAACCATTACCTTTCCCACTCTAACTCCCCAAGCAAAACTCTCTTTACTTCAGGTAGAATAAAGAAGGCAATGTGATCACACTAATTTGCAAGGGTGCTTTCCGGAAGTATCTGCCTTGTAAAAAGAGAGCGTGTGCTACCCTATCCCATCACCATCCCATCACCCATCAACATGAGGTGAGCATTTCAGGTAAATCAGGGCAGCAGTTTTCCATCATGTGGGGGAGGCTTTCTTGAAACAAGTCTGGAATGAGCTGACTTTGGGGGTGAGCTTCTCTATCCTAACCCTTCTATCACTTCTCTTTCCCATTCCTGGACTCACAGTTCTCAAGGGCCCTTCTAAAAATGTATTTTATTCAACAAAGAAATATGAAGGATCTACTATGTGGCAAAGTGTTGCTTTTTACCCCTCTTCCTACAGTAGACAGAGCAGGGATTTTAATAAGGGAGAGAGCAATGGCTGAACAGGGGCAACCTGTTGGATTTATTATGGGTCATTTGAAATTTGGGAACCATCCGTATTTAAGGGGTTGAAGACTAATTAAAACAAAAATGTGACTGTAAGGAGTTTAACTGTTCTTTCCTGCTGTAGACTTCAGCAAAGTCTATGCATGCATGCATGTGTACGTGTGTGTGTGTGTGTGTGTGTGTGTTTCACTGAGTAACCATGATCTTTAGGAATCTTCTAAGGCAGTAATGGACATAAACTATTTTCAGTATTTTTTTTAAATCTGAGGAAAGTCTTACATTTGTTCTTAAATAAGGCTGAACAAGGTAACTAAAACATCAAGTTTCTTTGATTTTAACTAGTATTACACGGTCAGTGTTTACTACACAGCATATCTCAGGCTGACCAAGGGTCCCACTGGTAGACATCTATCAGTAACTAATAAAGAATGGCAAGACCTGAATACATCCTAATAAGCGCTGTTTACAAGATTAAAATATTTCTAAACGGGTCTGGAATGAACATAATACTTTGGGTCCTTGGTAATGAAAAGTCTGGAAAACACGATCATAAACCTCATTACAATAGGAACAAATTGAGGAAATAAATTACATTCCAGAAAAGTTTACATGGATATTCATCATCAATTGATGAGGCAGTCTACACGAAAAAATTAAAATGTGATCTGAAATGGAGCTCATTTTAATGGAGAAGTAACAGATATTATTTCTTCTATTTTTCCTGCTGAAAGTTATAACTATTATTTTTAAGTTACTTTCACCTGTAAACGTAGGCATTTTTAACAAATATTATTAAATATTTAATAAATGTTGCCCCTAGGAATTGAAGATAACATTATACCTGGAAAATAATTTTCAGTCCTATTTTTTTAAACATCCATTTCATGAAAGATGTCTTAAAAGCCATATATTTTGTTAAAGGTGATGCACAAATGATAAGCCTATAAAGAAAAACAGAAATCATTTTCACAGAAGTCCAAATCATAATTACCACAGGGAGGAGGGGGAGTGCACACTTCCGGGTGGCCATTTCTGTGATGGTAATAGTATCTGTCTTACCCTGGGTAGGTGTTATGTTCAAGTCCTAACCCCCAGTACCTCAGAATGTGACCTTATTTGGAAACAGGGTCTTTACAGATATAGCTATTGTCATTAGGATGGGCCCCAGTTCAATATGACTAGTATAATTATAAAAAGGAAAAATTGGGGAGGACACCATGCGAAGATGAAGGCGGAGATGGGGGTGCTACATCAACAAGCCAAGGAACGCGTAAGATTTCCAGCAAACCACCAGAAGGAGAGAGGCAGGAAATGCATTCTCCCGCACTATCCTCAGAAGGAACAACCCTGCCTTCACCTTCATCTTGGACTTCTATCCTCTAGAAGGGTGAGACAATAAAGCTCCTTTTTTTGTTTTGTTTTGTTTTGTTTGGGTTTTTTTTGTTTTGTTTTTTGCAGTACGCGGGCCTCTCACTGTTTTGGCCTCTCCCGTTGTGGAGCACAGGCTCTGGACACACAGGCTCAGCAGCCATGGCTCACGGGCCCAGCCGCCCAGCGGCATGTGGGATCTTCCTGGACCGGGGCACGAACCCGTGTCCCCTGCATCGGCAGGCAGACTCTCAACCACTGCGCCACCAGGGAAGCCCAAAGCTCTGTTGTTTAAGCCACCCAGTGTGTGGTGCTTTGTTACAACTGCCCTAGAAAACGAATACAGTAAGGTAATTATTTTCTATAATTATTTTTAAACTGTATATACATACGTTGTATGGACTTTTCTGAAGTACGTTAATTTTATTTTTTATTATTAATTTTAATTAACAATAAAAAGTCAAAATAAATCCCATTCCTTTTGCAAAGGTAAGAAAGAAAAACATGAAATTCTGCACGAGAATCAAGACAGACATATTAGGTTAGGTCTCTGGGCTGGATAATTAAAGAAGTCATGGAGCTTGAGGGTAAGAGAACAGCCGAAGGCAGCAACAAAACCGTGAGGACGCATATTTTGCCTTTCTTCAAAAACTGAGAACGTTTAGATGTTAATCTATTTCTAACCTAGGACAAATTGATAGAAGAGAATCAAAATCAAGTTCTGCTGTTATACCACTGATGACTTTTGATTCCTTTTAACCTGTGTTTTAAAATGTCCTTCCCAGGTTTATAAAATCATTTTTATTAATAGCCAGATATCTAAACGTCTTTCAGAATTTTAGTTCCCACTATTGCAAATGCCCTCTAAAAAGTTTTAATTTCATGTCTCATTCAACCTACGTGCCTGTGTCTCTTTGCTCTTCTCAATTAGCCTCATTATATTAAGTTATTAGTAACATGAATTTCCTTTTACATATTTAGTTATAAGAGGCAATTCTACCTGATATTCTTTTCTAAATTATGGTGGGGCACAAGAATTCATTAATTTCTAATGCATCTTTTCTTTAAAAATGTTTCTGAAAATAGATACTTTTTTGTCTACACATCTACTAATTCCACTATCTACCATTTATTTTTCATCACCAGGATAAGATTTTTGCAACTAGGATCTGCAAGTTTACAAGGCTAATATTAATCTTATTTTACAGATAAGAAAGCTGAGATTCAGAAGTGGCGCAGTGGGAAGTGGGAAAGCAGACATTAAAATCCAGCACCTATAGTTCTTCCATTATAAAAAAGTTTTTTTTAGTCTGATATAACAAATTCCATCTAAACCTACACATTCAATTCAACAAAATCACCAAGGTAGGAAGAGAATTTGGTTCAGACTCTTTTTGGGACACAACATGGGCAATACCTTCTCATAAAAGCTTTAAGACAAATACTATACGATATCACTTATATGTGGAACCTAAAAAATACAACAAACTAATGAACACAACAGAATAGAAGCAGACTCACAGATATAGAGAACAAACTAGTGGTTACCAGTGGGGAGAGGGAAGTGGGACGGGCAATATAGGGGTAGGAGATTAGAGGTACAAACTATTAGGTATAAAATAAGCTACAAGGATATATTATACAACACGAGAAATTCAGCCAATATTTTATAATAACTATAAATGGAGTATAACCTTTAAAAACTGTGAATCACTATACTGTATACCTGTAACATATAATATTGTACATCAACTACATTTCAATTTAAAAAAATCTTTAGGACTTTATTGGTACATTTTTTTTCCTAATGAAATAGTTGTTGTGGAATCAGCCTCCAGGATGGTTCCCAGTAATCCCTCACCTCCTTGCATTTCACTTTGTGTAGTTCATTCCACACGGTAGCAGGGTTGGTCTCTGTGACCAAGAGAATATGATATGACACTTCCAAGTTTAGGGTCTAAAAGACTGCAGCTTC
Organism: Aethalodelphis obliquidens; assembly: GCF_003676395.1. Taxonomy (NCBI): domain Eukaryota; kingdom Metazoa; phylum Chordata; class Mammalia; order Artiodactyla; family Delphinidae; genus Aethalodelphis; species Aethalodelphis obliquidens. The sequence continues at coordinate 9,561,889 of NW_020837954.1, read as the reverse complement.
CATTTAGGGTCTCTCCTCAGACCCTCTCTCTGTCTCTCATCACTCAATCTGATGTAAGCCAGTTGCCACTGTAAGGACCCTGAGGCAGCCTAGGGAGAGGTCTAGGAGGTGAGGAAATGAGACTTCCAGTAATATCCAGCAAGGAACTGAGATCTGCCAACAACCATGTGAGCCTCTGAGCCACCTTGGAAGTGAGACTCTAGCCAGCGTTTGACTGCAATCTCACGAGAGACCCTGAGTCAGAACCACCCAGGTAAACACTCCAAGATTCCTTTCCCTCAGAAACTGCGTTAGATAATAAACGTTGTTATATAAGTGTACTGGTTATGAAAAGTAATGTGATTTAAAACTTGAAAATGTACCATTTTTATACTTTATTATTGGATTTAGGAACCATGTAATCCATAATTATATTCCAAGTATAAAACTGGTAAACTCATTGACATAATATAGTTTAATACATATATAAGACTCCAACCTGGATCATCCTAAGAATTTTAACACCAATGATTCAAATCAAAACATTTTATATACACTTACATTATATGGCACACATATTAAAATTTTTTAAAATACTGTTAGATTTTCACAACTGCCATTTCTTTATGCTTCTCTAATCACACTTTTTTTATATATAAATTTATTTATTTATTTTGTTTTTGGTTGCGTTAGATCTTCGTTGCTGAGTGCGGGCTTTCTCTAGTTGCGGCGAGCGGGGGCTACTCTTCTTTGCGGTGTGCGTGCTTCTCATTGCGGTGGCTTCTCTTGTTGTGGAGCATGGGCTCTAGGCGCGCGGACTTCAGTAGTTGTGGCTCGTGGGCTCTAGAGTGCAGGCTCAGTAATTATGGCGCACGGGCTTAGTTGCTCCACGGCATGTGGGATCTTCCCAGACCAAGGATAGAACCCATGTCCCCTACATTGGCAGACGGATTCTTAATCGCTGTGCCACCAGGGAAGCCCTAATTACACCTTTTTAAACGTACAAACTCCTTCTCTGGCAGAATAAATAGGCTATCTGATTTACAACAGATGCTCCCATGAAATCTTCAGGATTTCCTCTACTCATATGGAATTTTAAATGTTTTCATTGAGATATTTCCTTCTCTTCTATTTACAACACAATATACGTACATATGTAACAACTGCATTTTTTAACTTAAATAAATAGTCAAAATAATTGGGGTGCAGGGAGAAGTTCAGCACATTTACTATAAAATATCTGGTATATCAGACAGGAACCTGGGATCTGGAATCCAGGGGACCTGGGCTGGAATCCTGACTATAAAATTTACTAGCTGTGTGACCTTAGGCAATTTACTTAACCTCTCTGTACCACTGCATCCTCATTTATAAAATGGCAACAATAACACCTATCCCATAGGGTTGAATATGGAATGAATAATGCACAGAGTCTAGAATAAATCAATGAGTGTTTGTCATTTTTTAGTGTTGAAAAAAAAGTAAAACAAAAAGCTGAAAAAAATTTTCCAGTTGGGGACAATATTGTTTTGGAGTAGTCATTTTGTCCATATTCCATCATTATTTTTATAAGTGTGATCACTTTGGAACTCACATTTTAGTGAAGGCAAAATAACTATTGTTTGAACACAATTTTCAGGTATATCGAGGAAGAATATACAGTGAAAAACTGCATCTTCCATTAATGAATGGCATCTCAGACCCCCCAAACCGTAGCACCTCCCCAGTCTATTTTTCTTTTTTCTGTAACAATAACAAAAGTCCTAAATACTAGGATTTTTTATGCCATGCAATTTTCATATTACTTGGTATTTATTATGTAGAACTTTATAATCTACAAAGCATTTTCCATGCATTTATCTCACTGAATCATGTACTAAGTTCTAGCTACATACTGAATATTAATTTCAAACATAAAATTAATTTAAACATCAAAATGGGGAGCTCTCTCCTAACTTCAAAGTTGATCACAGCACCAATGACTGCTTCTGTCTCTTAAATTGTTCTTCCCAGGGAAGGAGATGGGCTGGCTGGAAGCTGCGGGCCACCACATCCTTAAGTGTGCTTAGGGATTCAGTACACCCTCCTCAGTATCAGCTATACAAGTCATACCCACTCCATGCCCTCTCCCTGCAGTCAGCACTTGAGGTAAAAGGAGACCATTCTTCGAAAAAGCTGAAGAACCCAGTTTCAAAGTTTCTCTCTTCTTTTTTTCCCCCACAAGTTGCTCTGGAACAGCCTGAACCATTATCCTTTTTAGCAGCTCATTATTTCAGTTTAATGTCCTTATCTGCTGTCTTCTCTCCATTTGGCAAAGCTCCTCTTATCAAATGTTACTCTGTATTTAAAATCTAAAAGATAGCTAACATGGGGTTTATTACAGAAAATACAGAAAAGACCTGTTTTGCCATTATTTATTTGCATTCAGAACTGCCTGCATTTTTAAAGCAACTTCTTTAGCCCCAGTAAGTGTCGGGGGTTTTTTTGTTGTTGTCTTTTTGTTTTTTGCGGCACGCGGGCCTCTCACTGTTGTGGCCTCTCCCATGGCAGAGCACAGGCTCCGGACGCACAGGCTCAGCAGTCATGGCTCACGGACCCAGCCGCTCCGCGGCATGTGGGATCTTCCCAGACCGGGGCACGAACCCGTGTCCCCTGCATTGGCAGGCGGACTCTCAACCACTGCGCCACACAGAGAAGCCCGAAAGTGTCGTTTTTATCATTAAATTCTATCTAGACTTTCTTCAGGATCATCACCTATCATCACTAACAATGAGAAAAGTCACTGGATGGTACCCATTTAAACAATAAATAGTTTTCAGAAGGGAAGGAGATGAAGAAATCTTGAATTAGAAGGAAATATGTACTTTAAAATTGTGATATAAATTCCTAAACTTTAGTATACTTTTAGATTTCATATAATGCTGGTAATCTATCTCTTGTTAATGCTTGCATTTAAAACAGTTCCATTTATAAATACAAACTCTTCTTAACATTTTTCATCATTTAGTAATCATTTATTTTTTTTATTTTTTTGTGGTACACGGGCCTCTCACTGCTGTGGCCTCTCCCGTTGCGGAGCACAGGCTCCAGACGCGCAGGCTCAGCGGCCATGGCTCACAGGCCCAGCTGCTCCGCGGCACGTGGGATCCTCCCAGACCCGGGCACGAACCCGTGTTCCCTGCAGCGGCAGGCGGACTCTCAACCACTGTGCCACCAGGGAAGCCCCTATTAATCATTTATTAAATGCTCTGTCTAGTTCTAACTTTATGCTAATGTTATTACTTGCAGTTTGAAATCAGTAGTGCTTAATAATTTCAAAATTCATTTTTAACAACTTCAATAATAAACATCAGTCTTTATATGTTTCAATTCAAACCAACATTAATTAACCAATTCATTTTGGGGGACATCCTCCTTTACAGGTAGGAAGACCTTCAAAATATTTTATTACCATCCTGTCCTCTCCCTCCCTTTAACACAGTAAGGCCCTAATCTCAAATAGCGTCACACAGATTCTCAATGACATCAGGAAGCAACACACCACTGTACCAAAATATTTGTTTAAAACAAAAAGCTTTCTTTTTTCTTCTAATTGCTTCTTTTGACTCCATAACTGCAAATGAAAATTATGTGAGGGTTTTCATATTTGTGTTTCATTATTTACTTAAGAGGATTTTAACTTACGTTACACTTTGAATATCATATGCTGTTCTGTATTTGAACTTCTGAACCATTCTCTTTATTCTTTTACTTTTTATTTACCACTAAAATGTAGCTTTCTAAAAGAATTTAAGTAAGACCACAGCTGATTAGCAGAGAAGACATAGTTCCTCACCCATAAAATGGGGGTATGATCTCTTCCTCAGAGGGTTTCTATGGAAATTAAATGAGATAATGTGTTTAATGCTCTTAGCACATGGCCTGAGACACAGAAAGAGTTCAACACATGTTGCTTTCATTACGATGATGCTGAAGATGGAGGGTGTGGCCACATAAGGTATCAGACAATCCTCACACTATGAATAACCCAGGGGCATCCTCAATTTGAGACATGGAGCAATTTATCACAACATGTTATACAGATTAAGTGTGAAACAGAGCAGAACCAACATAAAATGGCATCACTACAATCAGATATGAATTCACATTTTTCAGAGAAATGTTATTAGGTTTCAAATTACTGGTAAAATATTATTTTGGGTTTTAAATATTTGTTTCTGTAATGGAAATAGTAACAAACAATTTCAAGTTTAAAAATGTTTATTTCAAGAACTGCCATGAAATTACCATTTATGTGGGGAATTAAGCAGCACAAACTTTCTCTAAATACTTCCAGAGTTTGGTGAGTATGTTTAAACACACATGCTGGGGGAAACACAACAAACTGAAACACAATATACTGCTGTCGGGGTTCTTAGGATTAAATGAAACCGTCTTACTACAGGTTTTCCTCTCCTACTATTTCTTAAAGGATCGCTATTACATTTTACATAAGTCCTCTGCTTTTTCCTAATTCTACATTAAACACATAAGTATACATTTTATATGAATAAAATTCATGGATAAGCAAAGATTATATTCTATAGTAAAGGACCAAAATAATGTTTAAAAACTCAAACAAATGTATGGCTGCTTTGAGCTGACAGAATAATGAGGAAAATCATTTTATTATTTTTGAATTAATAAAAGCTATAATAGTGCATAGAATAGCTGCTTCCCCCACCCCACCCCCCAAAAAAGAAAACGTCTATAATTTGACATTCCACTGTGGTGTTCTTGGTGCTTTGTCTGAGAAGCTGTCTCAGCCAACTACCTCTGGGGCACAGGAAGAGATATGTCTCTTTAGTTTCCATTTGTATTTGAACAGATTCTTTACATGTTAATGCAGGATTTCACTTTTACTTTTCTCCTGTTCCAGGAAATATTCAAGGATATAACCATATAATAAGTTATATCTTCTCCATGGCTACTGTAATAAACATTGTCTTTCCTGCTTCTCTCCAAACTCATTACATGAGTTTGTTAATGACTGTAAAGGATATTTAAGTCAAAGAAAAAAAAATCCTATTTAAATATAAAGAAAACATAAAAGTAAGGAAACCTTCTTGGATGATTTCGATTTTAAAGTTCTTCCATGTGTTTGATTACTATCTTATAACCAGTATCCCCTTCCCTTCCAAAGCCCCCGATACATAATTGGAAGGATAGGAAGAGCTACAGATTCTACCTAATTCAACAATTAATCATTACTCACACAAAATGCAAGTGAAAACTGACATAAAACATTAGACATGGGGTATCCCTTATGTACATGGGGTGTCCCTTTCATAATCGATCTGGCTTCAGTCAGCATATCCCCTTTTTGTGGCGTATACTCCAGCCAAGAAAGACTATAGATAATAGTACTACATTCATACTTACTACTTGGTGAATTCAGAAAAGAGGGTTTTCACCTCTGTAAACCTGAAGATACTCAGGGATTTCAACAGAAAGTGGTGATGCTGTTATTGAGGAAATGAAGCCTGCCCAAGGCTTCTAAACCCAGCACCATGTGCATATTCCTGGGGCTCTCACTGAACGTGTTGTCTCCTCTACTATCACAGTCATAATTAAGTCTGTGTCTGCCAGAGACTTGAACACTATTCATGCAAACTGCAGATTTCACAAAAGAAAAGAAGTCTAAAAATGGCAAAATGACAATACAATCATGGTACATGAAGTATTTACTCCTGTAAATGAAAATATAGTTCTTCTGAAGGGTTAGCTTATTTCAATTGTCCAAACTTAACATTACTAGACTTAAGGTCATTCCTCATCTTTGGAGTCTTTATTTGATTTACTGTTAAAGCATGCAAATACACACACACACACACACACACACACACACACACACACACACACACA
>NW_020837954.1:9440343-9555996 GCF_003676395.1 Aethalodelphis obliquidens | reverse complement strand
CACACACACACACACACACACACACACACACACACACACACACACACCCCTAGTAAATACCCGGCATCTCCTATCAAAAGTTGAGCCAGATCCACAAATAAAGGATTTGTGGTTTCTGGGGAATAAGATAAGAAGTAAAGCAAAAGTTTAGGAACAGAAACATCAAGGCATAAGTAAACAAGTTTAAGAGTTGATCAAAATAAGTAGAGTGTTCAGAAACCAGGAGGTCAAAAGAAAGATCAGAAAGATAGGCCAGATTTTAATGGTCAAAGCAGACAGCAGTATATTTGCCAGTAGTGTGTGTGACAGAACAAGATAGCAGTATCACCAACAACACACTGCTGTGAGCCTGTTCTAGGACTACATTTCCTGCCCGTGTATTTACTTATCACTCACTCATCTGGCATACAACTGAGCACATACTGTGTGCAAGTACTGTATAGTTAAATGTGGGGTCCCTTTGATTTTGAAGTGCCCAAGGGACATCTGAATGGCTATGGCCAATAAGACAGCTGTGTATATGGATTTAGAGATCAGGAGAGATACTGGTCGAAAATGAACAGGTGTGGTGTTGTCAGCGTCTTTATTTGCTTTTATGAGCCATGGAAATAAGTGGTAGACTCCTGTAGGAAGGAGAGAATGAGGTGTGTTGAAATCAGGCCAGAACCCTGAACAACAGAGAGCTGGGAGGAATACCAGAAAAGCATGGCATCATGCAAGACAAGGGAACAGAGTGTCACAGAAAGGAAGGAGTGGTCAGAAGTGTTAGATGCTGCCAAGAGATTATGGAAATAAAGACTGAAAGTGTCTATAGGTAATAGGTCACCTCCAGTGTGGAGATATACAAGGAAGCTGACTATATATCATTGGCTAAGAAAAACTGAAGGTCACGGTAAGTTCATGGGGGTGAGAAAGAGGGTATTAACACTTCTGGAAGCATTCAGTTATTTGGGGAGAGGAGAGCTTTCATTTTAAAGAATTCATAAGAAAACAAGAAAAAAATCAAAGTAGAGAATAGGGGTCACAGGTTTTTTCAAAAAGAAAAACAAACCTTTAGGTGGCACTTGGAAAGGTCTGACTTTAAGGGAATTGATGAAGTATATTTAAGGAAACGCTGAGTGAGTCTGAGATAAAAGAGCCTAGAAAGAGTGGTCAAATGTGAAAGCTACACTGAAGCTTTCCTGTACTGAGTTGGGGTGGGGAGCGGGGAGTATAACAGCAACGATTCAAAAGCGAGAGTTGCTACATTTAGGCTACAAAATGTCCTAACCTATAAAACTAAGAGAAAATGAGAACTTGCACAAGCTTATAATGCTTCCTTTGATTTTACCACCAAATTCGAGATTAAGCAGCATACATTCTCCAAAGTGAGAGACAGAAGGATAACAGAGTGACTCAGTCAACCAAACTGAAACTTTTGCGGCTTTCATAATTTCTAAGAGACGACGCACATGTAAAATAAATGCCTGGAATAGAAAATAAATGCTTATAATGAGCAACACTTAAAGATATCAAAAATGAGTTACAAATTCAAATGCTGAGAAAGTTAATGTGCTAAAGAGTTTATCACTGTGACACAAAATCATAATGCAATAAGCAGTAATTGTTAACATATTATTATTAAAACTGTAAGACATATGTGTAGTTGCTCAAATTTTCCAGGTGGAAAAGCACAGTCCGGAGATGGTCTGTGTTTTTCAGAAAGAGAGCAATCTTCCTAAATAGACATTGGATATAGAAGACCACTTTTATCTGGAGTTGGGAAGCCAGAGTAGATCCAGACAAAATAAATCAAATCATCATCACACTGGGGCACCAGACCAAATAGCCATGCATCATTATATCCGTTTCTGGAACTCAGTGCTCTCATCGGGCAAATAGAAAGCTTTTGCCCATTAGATTGAGTTTTCATTATTAACACTGAATAGAATTTCTAACTGTGTCATAGGGCAGAGCTCTGTTGCCATGTGTATCGTGTGTGTGTGTGTGTGTGTGTGTGTGTGTGTGTGTGTGTGTATGGACATATTTAGGTGTATACATCAAGGTATCAGATGTTATTTTGGTTCCAGGGAATTAGATGTGCTTCTTTATGCATACATTAATAAATTTCTAGCTAAATTTTATTCCTAAAATTATTCAAGATATACATCAATATATCTGAATATGCCTGATAAGCACTGAAGACAAAATTTAGTGACTACAGATAATAAACTTTGGAGAAAGTGAGCAATGTTCAGAGTAAAGAGAGAAAGGAATAAGTATATTTGAACTACTGATCCATTCTTTCCCTAGAGTCATTAATTATTTCATTTCTTTATATATATTAAGTTCAAGCAAGTTTATCAAATTTTATCCCTCTACTGGTTTGAATGAAAGTAACAACCTTCACCACTATTAATCAATCATGGTAAAAAGCTAAATTAATCATGGTTTTTTCACTGTATCCTTATATGTGATTTTCTGTGCAAAGATTCTTGCTATAGGTACTATGTACACATGGCCATGTGATGGACGAACTGTGCTACTAGAGAAGAGATGCCTGGAAAATTGTCAGCTCTCTTTGTCATCTGTTCTATTTTACAAGATTGAATTTTTTAATTTTAGTCTAATCAACTTAAATTATTATAGGTACAATTTTGTGAAATATAGAATTAATGAAATTCAAATTTTATAGAACTATAATTGACTATCAAATAGGTTTAATATGATTCTAATTGGAAATATTCCATTGCTTCAGAATTCATCCATTTGGTGCTATCATTTGGAGGTAAAGAAACTATCAATGGCATATTTGGTTCTAACTGATTTTCTTGGTCCTCTGCTTAATAGAGAGTCCTGACACATCTTGAACCTAAGACTATTCTCTATAGAGTTACAGGAGTATACTCTTCAGGGAATCTAGAACAGATAATGTAAATAATTCAGCTCTGAAACCCAGAATGCACTAGAAATTTCTAAGCATTGGTAAAAATTTTATAATTATAAAATGTTTAATTTTCCCTAATAATTTATTTTTTAGATCAGTGGTCATGCAGTATGCAAAGGGTGTTTGTAGATTTCTGACAAATAAGGAGGACTTTTGGAATGAAACACAAATACGAAATAGGCATAATTAGAACTAAAATTCATTCATTACTTCATTCCCTAGCTCTGTTCCAGGAATGTGTTTCACCACTGGGCATGCAAAATGAAGGAGAATAATTTCTTCCCTTCCAGAGAGGTCACAATCTACACAGAAAGACAAGTACAGAAGAAACTATAACTTATTTCTTTATCATCCATTATTTTGGTTAACAGTACTCTATTCTGGTTATGAATACTTAGAATTTTAACAACAGATTCTGATGATGAATTATGACTTGCTTGCCAACAGGTAGACAATCTCTATGTCCCACTGGCACGTCCTCAAGAGCACCTTCCAGCTTGATATTTTAGCATGATCTCCAGATATTTGATTGGCATTTATATGGATAAAGAAGATGTGGCACATATATACAATGGAATATTACTCAGCCATAAAAAAAACCCGAAATTGAGTTATTTGTAGTGAGGTGGATGGACCTAGAGTCTGTCATACAGAGTGAAGTAAGTCAGAGAGAAAAACAAATACCGTACGCTAACACATATATATTGAATCTAGAAAAAAAAATGGTTCTGAAGAACCAAGGGGCAGGACAGGAAAAAAGACACAGATGTAGAGGATGGACTTGAGGACAGGGGGACGGGGAAGGGTAAGCTGGGACGAAGTGAGAGAGTAGCATGGACATATATACACTACCAAATGTAAAATAGATAGCTAGTGGGAAGCAGCCACATAGCACAGGGAGATCAGCTCGGTGCTTTGTGACCACCTAGAGGGGTGGGATAGGGAGGATGGGAGGGAGACACAAGAGGGAGGACATTTGGGGATTATATATATGTTTAGCTGATTCACTTTGTTATAAAGCAGAAACTAACACACCAGTGTAAAGGAATTATACTCCAATAAAGATGTTTAAAAAAAAATCCCCATTGCAGAGAATGACTAGGGAATGTATCCAATAGAGAATATTTGGATCTGAGTGGTCTCATTAGTTAGACCATATACTGATAATGAATTTGCATTAAATTATGTTAGAATGGTATTGTTAAATCCTATTGGGATAAAAACTGGGCTAAAACACTAGAAAGGGAGAAAGCGAAGTGCCAAGTCATTGGGCACTGATTGGAGGTAAACTCCTAATTTATAGCTGGATCTGAATTAACTAGAAGCCACAGGTTATTTTAAGCAAGGCTTTTAAGTGAGATACATCAACAAACTATGGTATATAGAAAAGTGCCATGCTATGCAAAAGACGGAAATATATTATGACCCATGCCACCATAACTCACAAAATGTAAATCTATTCACATTTAAATGTTATAAAAACCATGCAGGAAATAGAACTACAGATTATAAATTGCTAAATAAGATCATAATCTTCTCATAACAGTCTTTAATGTAATACCTTAGCATAATGCTAGGTATGATCTGCAAACTTTTGGCTGATCTGTTTATGTTGCAATTGTAATCATTAGCTTTACAGAGATAGTTACCATGAAATCAGAAGATAAGAAAGGTTATGATCTAGTATAATTTGGGGATGCAAAAAGACTCAATACCTACAAGTCAATGGAATGTATTAAAGGCGATATATAAGATGGGACCTATATCATCAGTTGGATCCATGTGGGGTGGTACAGAAAAGGGAAAAACATTATGATGAAGGAAGGTGATGTGAGAAAATGGAGAAGCCCCAGAATAAAGATTGAAAACAGAAAATAAATCCACAAGAGCCAGAAGGAAGCTAGTATGGTAAAAGGATGTCATCTCTATCATATACTAAGTCAACACAAACTAAGGTTTGAGCCCAGTTTCAAATCCTCACTAACTGTGACCTTATCTATAAATTGGAGATATTGGCAAAGCCTATCTTATTGTGTGACAGAGAAACTTAAACGATATAATGCAAAGGCACGATGTGAACTCTCAGCAAGTTAAAATTTATGGATAAATAGAGGAAACCAGGAAGAGAGCATGCTTACAAAATAGGACAGATATCTACTGTGATATAATATGTCATGAGAATATGAATGTATTAACATCGTAAGGATCCATCCACTACCGAATCAACTAAACCTACATAAGCTTCAGATACTGCATCATATGCAATTTTGGAAAGATTACATATTTGGAACCTTGGTCATTTTCTCTCCAAATCATTGACTTCGTTTTGCATTAAGCTCAAAGAATCTCTAAACTATAGGACTATTTCAGCACTAGATCCTCTCATCCCTTCTATAAAAATCCCCATAATAGTGATTCGTATTGTTGAGAGACAAGTCTCCATGAGTTTTCTTGCATTTTCTGCACATCTTGTAGGCAAGGTACCAACCGTCCCTTGCTCCAAACTATCTATTAACGTTTGTTTGTATGGAGAACAGCCTTGGAGGATAGAGCTAGCATTCCTCCCTTCATAGGAAAGGGGAGACATCTCTAAAAGGTTTAGGTTCCCTAAGATTGGAGTTCTTCTTATAACCCAAGCTACTGCATGTGCAGGTATTATCTAGTCTACTTTGTATCATCCTGTAGGAACTGGGGCTCACAGAACTAGATGTTGATACCCTGGCTATTGCTAACGCTGTATTAAACTTTTCTTCATCTCTGAATCAGGGGTTTTGCATCTTCTACCAGCATCCATTAAACTGTACCAGGCCATTAGCTCGCAAGTAGGATAAAGTCTCAGACTCTTCAAAATTCTTGAGACAGGTTTTCAGGGAAAATATACTCCCGTGTGTAACTGATGAAAATGTTATGAATATGCCATTTCAGGAGATTCTTGGATCCTCTGAAGCCCATTCACCTACTGCTATAACGTGGACCATGGGTTAAAGATTCCTGCTTAAGTTAGGAGAGGCCACATTCAATCAGGGCCTATCAAAAGTCTTTTTGACCATGTATAGAGCAAATGCTGCTAACAAGCGAATAACAGCAAAATATAGCTAGATGGTAATGTTTGCCCTTGGAACAAGACTTGGTAAATGAACTTCAGAAGAAGTGGGAATGGGATGGATCTGGCTAAGTCTATTGTGGTTTGGTTCAACCCAAATCTAAACATCTGCCGCAGACTCCTTTCTACAAAGAACACTATAGCCATCTATAAATTCCACATTTAACTTCTATTTCAGCACTGAGTGGACACTTCCAACCTTGGTGTCACAATATACCACCCAAATCTAAATCTCTTCTCTTGGTGCTAGCTCTTTACCACAGTGAGAGACTTTTAACTAGACAGAAAAAGAAAATGGTTACCAACGAAAATATGTACATTACATGTATTTAACCCAGCTCATGACATTTATCCATTTTTACACTCAATAATGTGAGAAAATTAACACATTATTTCTAAAACAATGTCACGATGAGATGTTAAATTTTCGGAAGAGGTATTTCAAAGTGTTGACTAATGTATCTCTTGGGAAGGGGTATATACGTGTGATATGGAGAGACAGGCAAGAACACACTAAAGATTCTCTGTGTTCTATTAATTAAAAATTTGTTTATTATTATTGGTTCATTTTAAAAATGAAAATAAGCTTTATTCCTAACTATAAATTGTTCTATTCATATTATCTCCTAACAGCTAGCCAAAATCAGCTTTGGAAAACGGTTTTGATGAGTGAAAGGGAGAGACAGGAGTTACAGAAGTCCAGTCTACACCATATCCTGCTTTTTTCTTTTCCTAAGTGTTTCCACAGTAAAAAATGGAAAATTACCTTTTGAGGAATAGAGTGCTTTTAGGGAAAATATTTTGATCAGTGGTGTTAAATTATCACTGACAAGTATAAAATAGGTTTAGGGGATAAAATACTCTTAATCTACAGATAATATATAGAATACAGATTTAGATAATCTGCATATATATAGAAATTAGGAAAAAAAGTTAATTACCTCCTTGCAGTATCTATTCATATCATTAATCAAAGAAAACAATAAATAAGTGACGATACATCTATTTAAAAAGTCATTAGCCTATTAGAAGCAAGAAATCTTATCCAATCATAAATATTTAAATCTGTCTACACTACAAACACTAAGTCAGTTCAACTTTACAAGTAAGGGAGAGGAATTAGAAGAAAGCTCCTTTGAAAAACAAGGTTAAAAAGAAATAAATAACTGTTGTAGTTTAGGCATATATCTCACTACAGAAATTTATTCTTTTATAAATGTTTTAGGAACACACAAAATTTTCAGAGATTAGTTATTCCCCTAAGCACTCACCTGTCCATCACATATTACATTAACTTCCTTCTTTATGGTATACCATCTGGTTTTCAAATATTTCCAGAGTTGTTCTACTGTCTTGATTGAATTTAACCAACAAATGTATTTATCACTGAACACTTTTTGTGTTTTTCTTCAGTGTTACATTGAGTCATGTGCATAATATGTCACTTTAAAATATAACTTAATATAGCCTATTGCTTCCTCTGCAATGTCCCTCTGGACATTCCTGCAATAAGAAGTTTCCTGTCAAAGATGTTTTCATAAAAGAAAAATACTTAGGTATCCTATATTTTATTGATTGAAACCTGCTTGACAAGCATCACATTTGATCTAAAAACTTTAATAGTTTTATAGATAAAGAATATATGTAAGTGTTAACACCATCAGAAAAAACGTCCACAAATACTTCAACTCGTTACTTTGTATCATATAGTCATGCAATTCAAATCATGTAGTCACATAATTTTGTAGCTAGAAGGAAATGTTAGCAACTCAGTATACAAATAAAGAAACTGAGGCTGTAAACAGTTAAAGGACCTATGTAAAGTACAACTTCCTACAAAGATAATGAAACACTGACACTGGTGACCAGGACTTATGCCATGACCTGCTGTTCTACTGGAACCCAACAAGCAAGTAGCCAACGGTAATTCATAATGTATTGCCATGACAATCTCCATATATCCATGGGCTCCTGTCTTAAGCTTCAGAACACATTTATTGTTGAGTAATGGAACTCTTCCTGCTTTTTGCCTGCCCTTTATTGTACACAGAAACTGACAGCCCTTTGCACAGCTTGACTTTTAGGGCTCTCTACTGACTTACGTCCTAGCATATTTGAATAGCAGTTTAAATATCCTGATCCAGGGATGTTATAGCATTCTTATTACAGTTATCTTTTACAATATACAAAACCACATTAACTAGGGGATGGTGCTACTGTCATATAAAGTGCTATGCCCCAAATCATTTGTTTAAGTTGCTCTACAGCCACATCAATACTATGCAGAAACGGGCCTTGGGAAGTTCTTAACCTTCTGAAGATAAATACAAAGGTGTAAGACAGTTCTTTCTTTTTGCTAAGAATGTTCTATCTTGTTAGTAGTTGTTTGTATCAAATATGAAGTGACTGCTAAAAGATATATTTAACTTTTTATGATATAGGCTTCCCTACATTAATGGAGGAAAAAAACATTTTATTTTTTTATTTTGGCCATCCACGTGGCTTGTGAGATCGTAGTTCCCTGACCAGGGATGGAACCCGGGCCCTCGGCAGAGAAACTGCAGAGTCCCAACCATTGGACCACCAGGGAATTCCCCCATTTTATTTTTTAAATGATCCCAATTCCTTGTCCTAAAAACAAAAAAATAATGTATGAGATTAAACCCTTGGATGAAACCATGTGCAAGAGCAGTACAGGTTATGGAAAAATATGCCTTCATAATACCTTCTGCTATCTCTGTTGCTAACTATAACTCTTGCATATATAATTCCATTATACTTTTATAATTCAGGGTTTTGAAAATGCTTTTGAACCATTAATATATTTTCCTGGTTAAAATTCTTTGAGATGTTCTTAACAAGAGTCTTAGATAATGAATTTGGGCAAACTCTGGAACAGTCTTTACAGTATTATCATTCTCATTAATTTTCAGAACTACCCACTGTGTTGAGATGATTGTCATGGGCCTAAGACTTCAATTTGGCTAAATATTTTTGCATATATTTCAACATATAAGTAACCAACAGATGTTTAAATGTTAAGTTCATATGGAAGAAATGGTTAAATGTGTTTACTCTTATCTCATGATTTCTTGGCAACACTAATTCTTATTTTATTATTTCTTTATGAATTTCACAACTTCCTCTATGCTTTGGTCTATAATGACCGATAATTCCAAAATCTCTTCAAAGATAAAACAATCCTTTAATTTAAGCCATTTATACATGTATAAGAATTTAACCCATTTATACATGTATAATATTTAACAAATGTAACATATGTAGCATCACTAATTTTTAAAAACAGAAAACCTTAAATAGTAA
The DNA here is from genome assembly GCF_003676395.1 of Aethalodelphis obliquidens. Taxonomy (NCBI): domain Eukaryota; kingdom Metazoa; phylum Chordata; class Mammalia; order Artiodactyla; family Delphinidae; genus Aethalodelphis; species Aethalodelphis obliquidens. Next base: position 9,546,643 of record NW_020837954.1, on the reverse strand, counting down.
TTCAAACATTATTTTTATAAAATATACGCAATTCATATAAAGCATAGAACTACACTTCCTTTTTTTTTCTTTTTTTACACAAAGAGAGTTTTCCATTTATATTCTTATTTGGCTTTAGCAACCTGATATATGATACTGCCCTAACCTGCCAGAAAAAAAGATGGGTAGGAGGCTAAAAACAATATTACTTTTAAGAGAGTTAATGCAATACACAGTTCTATACTTTCATCCAGTTTATTCTTTTTTCTTTGCCTTTTTGGTTATCTCTGAAGACTGCTTCTGTTTCCATTGTTTCATCCTTTAGCATTCACATATCAGAGCAATAAGTATTTCATTACTGGTTTATCTGTCCAGAGGCTTGAGAAGCGGTAACAATTAACCCTCCCTTCACAGTGATTGATACAGGCTTTGCTTTCAATTTGTTCCACTACACAGATCATGAAATTCTGAATGCAATCATCCTCATTGACCTACACTTTCAAACACACAGCTACAATGAGACGAAAGTAATTATTAAAAGGAACACAGGACTACTAAGATCTGAAACAAAGTCTTTTAAAAATCTGTTAGATGACCTTCTGGTAAAATTGGCAAATTTTGATGTTAAGGAAAATGATAGCTTTGTGTCCCTGCCTGAAAATGCAAGCTGATCAATGTATATTGTGGTGACTGCAGTATGTACTTCCAAAATACAGAAAGCCATTTTAGAACTGTTACAAACTAGAGATAAACTGTCAACATTGTAGCTTAAACTGCCTAAAATTTTTCTCAAGGAAACTCAACTTCTTGATTTGTGTATAAAGAACAAACATTGACCAAAGCAGAGAATGAAGATTGGTAAAAGCAATAGCTTTACTCTATAAGAAAAGCTGCATACCTGAGTCCTACATCTTCCCTCTCCATTTTCCCTTTAGGTGAAGATTCACAGTAAGAAATGAATACATTTTTCACAAAGTCTGAAAAATAGCTTCAAATAAATATTAATCTACTGCAATCGATATATATGAGGAATGGAGAGGGGAGAGCAGGAGAGTGGTGACTACAGAACTATATTAAAACAAGGGTTGCAGTTAAAGAAAATCAGGGCAGAAAGCAAGGCAGCAGGCCTGAGGCTCTAATCACAGAACAGAGTGATGGAGATGAACCAATACTGCATGGATTAGCAATGAATTATTTTGAACTGTAATCATATGCCGGCACAGAAGAGAGGCAAAACTAGCCATTACTCATAAACTGATCTGCTGATTTCTTGAGAGAGGTGGTGGGGTGGGGGTGGGGTTGATGAGAATAAATTCATATGTTAAACTAATTCAGAATAATGAAAACGTAAAGATGTGGTTACACGTCAAGTTACATTCTATTTTTAATGTCTGCTCCATACTACATAACATGGGATGTTTACAGTATGAACTGTAAAGTGCTTGGATTCAGGTAGGATTAATCCAACCATTTCTTCTAAGATTAGGATGTGAGATATTTACTCCACTCTCCATTTTTTCTTGTCCAATAAAACCATTTCTGAATAACTTTAATACCCCCAAATATAAAACATTTAAGTATTTAGTTATAAAGAAGAAACAGCATTCAAGGAATTAACTTCTTTTGGATAATCTGAAATATTCACACCAAATGAAGATTCAATTGTTAGAACTAATTTTGTTAGGAAGAAAAAAAATCAAAACTGCTGGTAGCAAGAGATTCCTGAGATTCTTATGAACAGACTGTTTAAATGAAGAGCACTTTAATCAGTAGAGGAATCCTCACGTTTCTAATGTCTTGCTGTGCATTCTGCAGGTTATAGTAGCAGCTGGTAGAGGTCATATATCTTTTGTGAGCATCCCAAAAAGGCTCACTGCCAGACTGTTAAATTATGAATAAGCAATGAACAAAAGAATGCAGATACGGTGGTGACAAGATAATCCAAGCAAATTTATCTATGACAAATTTCACAGGATTAACAAATTACATTTACACAGAACAATAAAAATGTGCAAAAAAAAATGATGAGCCTACTTTTCCTTAAACCATTAGGAAAACAAAAAAGTCACCAATCCACTGCATAAATTTAAATTTAACTTGATCTAAAGTAAGACATTTATAATATGTTCAAGATACCTTTGTAACATTTTCCCATTTCAGGTAGATCTATACAAACATGGTATATCTGGTTTATATTTTATATATGTTACATTGTAAAGACTATATATAAATATATGTTTGGCTTATATATAAATCATGTATACAACATAAAGAAATCTCCTACAATAAATAAAAACCATCCCATTCATATATACGAATAGAATGGATATGTTTTTAAGAAATAGATTTTGAGGAATGAATTATTTTTGTAGGGAAAAATGCTCCCTCAATCAGTGTAATACATATTAGCTACTAAAATATCCTTATTCTTTGATATCTCCTTTTCCTAGGACCAGAGAGAGAGGTTCTGCAAACAGTTTCAATCATTCCACTTGCTCCTACCAAAATACTGCAGTCTTTATGAGTAAAGTGCTTCTGAATGAAGTTTAGAACTAGTACCCTTTTCTGCAGTGTTACAATAGCAGAAAGGAATTCATAGTTGTGGTGGGGGGGAGGATAACCGATTTCAGCTATATTCACTAAAGATGACCCTTAACCCACTATTACACTTTTCTTTATAATAAAATTTTTAAAATAAATCTTACAAATGAAGAAAGCCCCAGTCTATCAGAAGTAATCAGATATTACTGAAATGACCTGTGATTCCATAAAGTGGTCTTAAAATGCTATGTGGCACTACTTTCCAAAATATGTGATAAATATTTAAGTTTTAATGTTATATATAACCTCGGTACCCAAGTCAGAGCTGTTTAATTCTGCATTAGCATACCGATGATAATAAAATACTGTAATCAGATATAATTTCTTTTAAGATGATCTGAATGCTGTTTGAAATTTTGTAGCCTATTTTTCACTTATACTTCCTATTGACTGTTGCTTTTTATCTTCCATATTTTAGCAAAACATCTCTCTAAATGAGCCCTTTCCAACATTTCACAAGGCAACCTATTCTTTACGTAAACAAGAAATTTTCTGAATGTAAAAGTGAATATTTAATTGTTACACAAACAAAATACTCAGCTTTCAACCACAAATACTCGAGCGCTGCTTATCTAGTCCTTTCAAGCCCTGAAATTCCTACATTTTTTTTTTTAAGGAAGCTATTTGGTTGACAGTATTAGATCTAAAAACGGGAAGATAAATGTGGCATGCTTGTCTATTACCTCAAATCTAGCATACATTCTACAATGAGCAGTGATAGAGTCAGATGCTACAAAGTTTCCTGAAGTATAGCTTTTGTCAAAGAACTGTTACACACCAGACCAACCTCTGCGATCCCTGGCATTAGAGGAATTAAAATGTTACCAAGACTTTCCCTTCTTGAAGATGCGGCAAGTGTGTGAGCTTCTGGGAGGAGGGTGGGGGGAACTCAGTAACGATAACTTATCACTTGTGTATTTATTGTGGTCCATTTTTAACATGTTTTTAATTAAATGAGTTAATTAATGTACGTAAAGCCCTTAGAACAGTACCTGGTACACAGTGCTATATAAATGCTTGCTGTCATTATTATAATGCCAGATAATTTGGCAAGAGGCCAACTTTTGAGATATACAAGAGTCCTTATATATCTCAGAAGACAACATCCAGAAATACAGGAACTAGAGTGTGTTATTCAGAAAGCCTATGAGGTTGTTTCTACCCATTCAGCGGCAAAACTATCCCAAAATAAAAACATCTCAACTGTAATCTTTAGATTAAACTGTGGCACACTCTGAGGCAAGAATAACACGGGCGGAAGAGGTCACTGAATACTCCACAGTCTAAGACCAAAGAGGCCTACGTACATGGCAAACTGATTCTTCTGAAACCATTCAGTAAAAAGTCTGCCCCAAAGTATAGACAGCTGTGGAGCTTGCCCACAAAACTACCAGAATATTAAAAGGTAGAGTGAGAATAATTTCTTGATTCTTCCTCTAACATTATAAACACGGTATTTCTGAACTTCTCCAAACATCTGAGGAAGGACTAAGAAGCAGAGATCTAGTTCACTACTCACAGCCCACACAGTCTTTCTGCCATAGAAACTTTCTGGCATCGGCTCAGAAATCCCCGACTCTAGAAAATCCAAAAATGTAGGCCCCTCCACCCTGCAGTTAAGGTACATTTCTAGAGACAAACCTGATTTCAATCTCTAACTCTACCACCTTCTTTGGGAACAGTAAGCCTCTGTTTTCTCATCCATAAATGGGGATATTAGCACTTCCCTTGTAGGGCAGTGGAGAAACCAATGAGAAAATTACTACAAAGTATTTAACACAGGGCCTGAAACATGTAATGTCCAATAAATCTTTATTATGATCATATGTGATCTATTTTCATTTTAAAATCCCATCAAAGATCTTTAAAATTTTTTGCTATAATTTCATTTACATTATATAGCATCTTTTCTTTCTTTCTCCCAAGAATCTCTAATCATTTTATAGTCATTACTTACAATATTTTACAGGCTGAATACCTGTCCCCGCAGAACACTAAGCTAACAGAAGTCAAAGTAGATAAGGAGTCTTATTTATAGGTCTATGAATTCTGTACTTCCTATTCTTCCAGAAAAGGGTGTTTTCTGGCCCTTGATAATATTTCACATATCCAATATAAAGACAAGTCTATAACTAGAGCAACTGCTCTTACAGGGTGTATTATTCACCACCATCCCCCACACAAGTCATGATGGTCCATTGCAGAGGTTGGATAAATAAAGCTGAATGAAAAAACCGATCAATAATTATAGTCGGGGCCCATGAGCAGTTTGGACAACAGTAATGTGCGATTTTCATCTTGCCTCTCACGATTTTGTACACGAGATCACAAGTATTCCAATTAATTCACCAAAACATTACACTTTAGACATGTATACAGACAACTTCAAGTGTTGTTTAATCTTGTCACTGCCCTAGTAATTTCAGATATAGTAGCAGTCACCTTCCTCTTACTAAGCCATGTCCTGCTTATGCACTGTACTATTATTAATATTACTACAAATTATTCTATGTACAGTTCTATCAAACTTACTAGTGCAAACATCCTATTCACACTAATGGGGCCCAGCGCAGTAAAAAATATCATTCAGTTACAGTTGGTTTATTACACTGCCCAATGAGGAAATAAAAACGAACAAACAAACAAACAAAAAAAAAGGCACTGTTTACTGTGAAAATACTAACATTAAATGCAAAGCAAACATAACTGAATTTTCCCATAAATTCAGGAAGTTCTTAGCTAATCATAGTATAGATTTAAAGTTTCACATATTCCATTATGAGCAACTTTGGAAGCATTTAAATTTTAAAATTAATATTTAATCAAATGAACTAAAATTTTCAACATACTAACCCTTACACTAGGTTTCAGCCTTACCCATTGTATGCAATTAAGAAATGTTGATAAAGCACTTGAAGTTAGATTCTAAGCCAACAGCAATGCAGAATTTTTTAAAAGTTAATTCAAGAGATGAAACGCTATAATATAGAAAAAGTAGCCATGTAAACATAACAGGGGAGGGGCTAGTTATGCTCTCACGTGTGCTTAATTTTCTTTAAATTTAGTGAGTGGCATTCTGCATAGGAAAGAGAATCACTAGAATTGCAGGAAAAAATAGGAAAAGAAAAATAGACTATCTAAGGGTCATTAGTAATAATAATAAAGCACTTAAGGAAGTTTACAGAGAAAAACATCACCAGGAATGATTCAGAAATCTCTGTGACATATCCCCTGCAAATACCCCACAAAATTTAAAGCTCAACAGCTTAAAAAATAACTAAATAAAAGCTAAACTGCCTAAATCCTCCCGCAAAAGTTCTGCTTTACAAAAGCATATACAGTACAGATACACCATCATAGAAAACCTCACCACAGAGCAGGGGACCCTGGACATCAGGTCCAGTTTCAAACAGATGTAATTTTAACATGCCAGTGGGCCAGACCAGAAGAGTTGAGGGGTTCATGGAAATTCTGGCATTCCCATAAAATAGATCTATTGTAGGTAGGGGCAACCATTGTGTAGAAGAATTCTGGGGAAAACTCAAACTTCATATTGCCAAAAATATCAAGCTGTTACAATGTGTAGATTATATTTAAATTGCAATATAATTCTTACCAATTCATTGCTGAACAAGACATTAATTCCCCATAACTTTTAGTCAAAAAGAAGTCATATTTTTAAGAATATTTTAAAGACACAGGGACTAAAACTTTACTCATAATACCACTAGGTGCTAAAAATTAACTCATGTAACTTTTTTTTTTTAAAACCAAAAGCATCAAATAATCTTGGATTCGAGTTTGCTCATTGTAACAAATCAAATCTAGTAATTGGCACATTACAGATTTGAAGTAGCTTTGTGTCTCTCAATTTATAAATCAGAAATTGGAAATATGAAAGGATGTTGTAATGTGGGAGGGTCCTACGTAATGAAGGTCATTATAACTCCTGGCTCCAGAGCTATACAATCTAATATCCTCTCTGGTGGTTCTATGATATGCCCATGCATTACAGTTCTTGTTGACAGTCTGTTGCCTTGGAAATATTTCATTATTTCAGTTTATCCATTTGTAGACCCTTGGCCTTGTGATATGAAGGCCATCCTATTTCATATTTTCGATTATCATTTAAGCAATCTTGTGGAGCTATTTATATATAAGCAAGTGTTAGACAAGGCACATCATTATTTATCACTCTGTGTTTAAGCTTACACTGTAGGAAGAAATACCTCCAAAAAAGTCTCCACCACCACCTTTACTTTTTAAACCAAAAGCCCTGTGCAAATGGAATATGCTTTGCAAACCAGCATGGGCATATCGCATGCCTGACACTTCTGTCTAATTTTCTTGGTTATACATCCACATAGTGGAAACACTCTGTGGTAGTGCTATATAATTTGCAGCCTATTGGAGTTTTGTTTTGTTTTTTGTTTTGTTTAAATGCACAAGGTTTTCAACTTGTTCTTTCAGGCTCCAAAGAGACACTTTCTGTGTGTATGAGTCAGAGAAATTTAAGGAATACTAAATAATAACGTAAGACATTATCAAGAAAAAGCTTCTCTTTCCAAAATTTACTCCGTAAACATTATTAGAAGGAAATGACTTTTGTACTGTATTCTTAAACTCAGGTCAGATATGTCATAAATAAACAACAAGACAATTCAAAAGATGTATTTTTTCAAGTTTTTGATTACTGGTATATTTGAAAAGCAGTAAAGAATAGTGTCCGTAAATGCCTTTATGAAATCAATGATTTGGAAACCATTTTTTAAGGAAAAGCGAGATCACTTGAAGCATGTCCACAGAAAGCCATCTCTTATAAACATATTTGTGTTCAACCGTTACAGAGAAATCATACTACTAACCAGTAAGTTCAGGCACAAAGTGCACACAAAGGTAAGATGACTACTTAGCTGAAGCAAGTAACTATGAAAAACACCCCTCCTGAACCAACCATCTGACTTCGCATTCTCATTACAAAACCAAATCAACATGTGTAATGTTTACACTTAAAGTGTTAAGAACATTTAAAACCCTAATAACAAAGTGAACCCTTGGGGCATAAAACAACTGTTTGGATAACGGGCCAAGTTTGTGGTTATTACTGTTTGAAAACATTTAGTTTTATAAGTCCTTCCTTCCTTTCCTCTATATCGCTCCTTCTGCCCCTACCTCCTTAGTACTACTCCCTCTCCCTACAGGTTAAACCTTCTCAGATCCAACCTTTAAAATGACAGCTTCCGAGCTGAACAAGAAGATGCTATTAAAGGGCATTAAATTAAATACAGTATATCCCCCTACAACTTCAATCAGAATTTCAGACCAAGTGTTATTTAGTTCAGCTCTCAAGTGGAGCAGAATAACAAATCGCGCACTTTGATTTACCTTCTTCGAATGCCAAATGGAGACAGGTGATAAAGAACGCGCTCATGCACAGGCTATGAAGTTTCCTCTAGAAATTAATTCTATCTTCAAGATTCCCATCTCAGAGAAATTCCCAAAATGGCACACAAATAGGCCTCTGCTAGAGAGATTACTGGGGCCATCCCAGTAAATACACTTACTACCAGCAGAACTGGGGATGAAGGAGGCAAAGAGGAAGGAAAGAACGGAGGAAATCAATTACAAACTTCTGATTTCAAAAAGTATTCATCACCATGTTAAATAAGAAGTAATTATTAAAAGCCTTGCACGATGCTCTGAGACATAATTTTTCTACCTACAAGAGTAAAGTACTTAATACGTGAATTCTCATAAAACACTAAGACTAAATGTTCGTTTTAGCTTTGAGTTGTCAGATAGTTAATGCTACTCACTTTTAACATCTTTAAAAACTGGACTGTGTATGATTTATTCTCAGGTACATGATTTATATAGAAATTAGCTAGAGTTTAGAATGAGTCACTTAAGTACCAACTTAAAATTATTTCCTTAATCCTGACAATTCTGCGGTCCCTACTGTATGGAGGAAACAAGCAACAGTGCAACTGAAGCTTTTTAAAGGAATAGCTTTTTTAATAATATCTCCCTACCGCCTCTTGATGTAAACTATAGGTTAAATGCTACGTTGTACCAAAAATAAAACTACCCACGTAATAATAATTAAGTCTTGCTACTGCGGACTGCCCTCATCTTCTTTTCAAGTTCACTTAAGCCTGTGAGGAAAGTAAACATCGCTGCTTGGGGGCGGGAGTGGGGGGGACAGGGGGTGCATATATCTAACCGCATTTGTTTTCCTCACGATTCAATGGGTAACATTTCATACTTCCTACTGAGCATTTTCTCCTTGGAGACAGAGAGAGATATTCACTTTGCTCAAACCAATATGCTATATGCAATTAACGTCATTAACGCTGCCAATTAATAGCAAATAGGATTCCAAACAAAGTAGGCTGGGTGGACAGCAGGAGGGAAAACCACGTGGGGCGGAGGGGTGCTTAGTTACTCCGAAATCTAACAATGCCATCCACGTAGGACGGTTAAGGAAATTTTGAATACAAACTCCCTTTCCCTTTGGCTTTGGTTTAACTAACTTCAAACAGACATGCTCGGCTGAGCTCCTTGCCTGGCTAGGCAATTCTCACCAGGAACTTTTTTAAACACAGATCCCCAAACAGTAACTAACGGGGCAGAGATGCTCCAACTGTTGGCACATTTTGGATCTCGCTGTTGGCTTGCTGATTTGGATTGAAGGATTTTCTTCTTTCTTTTCCTTATTTTCTGTGGGGGGCAAGGGAGTGGAGAGGAGGGCAGGAGAGGAGAACAGAGGGCAAAGCAGGAGACCCACAAGTTGCCGAGGCTGGGGACGCAGCCTGGGCGGCAGGGAGGCGGCGGCCGCGCGCCTCTCTCCGCCCGGCCCGGCCTAGCTGCTCCGCGCGGAGACAGCCCCTCGGCGACACCGTCCGGGCCTGGCGCGAGCTCCGCGCTCCCCGCCCCCGGCCTCCTCCTCCTCTCCTCTCCTCCTCCCCCTTCTCGCCTGCCTTCCCTCCCCCTCCCCAGCCTCATTCCTTCCTAGAGAGCAGCTGCCAAGGGACCTGCGGCGGCCCCGGGGATCCCCCGGCCCCCCCACCCGCTCCGCTGCTCCCACTCACACAGCAGCCCCTTCTTTTCTGTTTGTTTCTCTTTCTTTTTCTTTTCTTTTTTGCTTTTTCATTCTTTCTTTTTTTTTTTTTCTTTTTTTTTCTGTCAGCGAGTCACTCCATTCGCCGAGCCGAGGAGGTGCGACCGCTCGGAGAGCCTGGCGCCGCCGCCGCTGCCGCAGCCGCCGCGGGCGGACAATGCGCGCGGGGACCGCGAGCGAGCGCGGAGCCGCCAGCCCGCCGACCAGGTCCCCGCGGGCTCGCGGCCCAAGAGGCGGGCTGCGGAGCGGGCCCCGCCACCTTGGCGGCGGCGGCGGCGGCGGCGGCGGCGGCGGCAGCGGCAGCAGCAGCAGCCGCCCCGGCAGCAGGTTCAATAAACAGAAAAGTGTTACCGTTCTCGCCTGGAAGGATCCTGCTGAAAGCTGGGCTTGGTGGGCGCCATCTTCCTGCTATTTTTTTTCCTCTCTTACTTTTTGCCTCTCTCCCCCCTCCTGGGGCGGGGGGCGTGGGGAGGGCGGGAGGGGGTTGTGCGTGTGCGTGGGGTGGCGGGAGTGAGTGCGGGCGTGCGCGGCGCTCAGCGGCGGCCAGGCGGGCGGCGGCCGTGGCCTTGGCCGTGGCGGCGGCGGCGGCGGCGGCGGCGGCCGTGCTGCTGAGGCCGGGAGGCTACGGAAAAGTAGTGGGGCCGGAGCCTCGCCGGCGGCCGGCCGTCCCCTCGCGCCGCCGGTGCCTCTCGCCGCAGGTCGCCGCCTCCTCCGCCGCTTGCGCCTTCTCCTCCCCTTGCTCTCCGAGCGCCGCCGCCGTCCATGCGCCGCAGAGCCCCCGCGGCCCGGGCCGCTCCGGCTCCCGAGACATGCCCAGCGCGGAGACAGGCGACCGGCGGCAGCGGCGGAGGAGGGGGAGGCGGCGGCGCGGGGGGGGGAGGCGGCCGCGCGGCACCGCGGGCAGCCAGGCCCAGGGCCCCGCCGCCTCCGGGTTCTCGCCTCGCGCGCCGCCACACCCCCCGCAGTCACCCCACCACCGCCACCCAGAGCTGGCCCGGTGGCAGGTGGGGTACACACCCTCCCGGCGGGGGGCGTGGGGGACCTAGGTCGGGAGGGGCGGGGACGGGGAGGACGCGCAGGGGGTTTCCAGCTTGACCGCTGTGAAAGTATTTCTGGGCATTTTCCAGCTGCTTTGCTCCAGAGCGCTCTCTCGCACACAGACACCCCCCTTTCTCTCTCCCTCTCCTCTTCTCTCTCTCTCCCTCTCCCCCCTTCTCTCCCCCCTCTCTCTCCCCCTCTCCTTCCGTCTCTCTCCCTCCGTGTCTCCCCCCTCCCTCTCCCTCTCTCTCCATCTCTCTCTCTCTCCCTCTCTCTCTGTCTCTCTCTGTCTCTCTCCCTCCGTCTCTCTCGCGCGCTCGCTCGCTCTCGCGCGCTCGCTCGCTCTCTCTCGCTCGCTCGCTCGCGCTCTCTCTCTCTCTCTCTCTCTCTCTCTCTCTCTCTCTCTCTCTCTCTCTCTCTCTCTCTCGCGTTCGGGGACTGGGAAGCTCCGCTGCCGGCGCAACAACGCCACTCAGTTGCAGTTTCGAACACTTCCCTTCTCTGGAGTATCGCGGCCAGGAGGAAAGAAACAGAGAGAGGAGCTGGGAGGCCACGGGAGCGGGCTTCACAGGACGGCGTCCGGGGCGCGCCTCCGGGGACAGCGCGTGGGGGTGTGCGGGCGGAGCGGCCCCGAGGGCCCCGTGAGCGAGTGCAGCGGCAGTACAGGCACCTTGTGGCTCGAGCGCTCTCAGCAGCGTTGCAAAGCCGGAGCAGCTGCATTATTCACGCACTTGCAAGTCTGCAGACCCCGGGGTTCACAAGTGAATTCCCAGGAGTTTAAACGCAGTTAGATAAAACGCTTCTCTCGACTTGGCTTATAGGACCTGAGACCCGACCGGACTGCGGGCCTCGGGGATCCAGCCCAGTGGCCTCCTTATTTTACAGCTCAGCGAGGCCTAGGGAAAGGGCCACTCAGTGCAGGGCCAGTGCTGGAATCCTATTGCCTGGGGAGCCCCTGGTCAGAGCGTTTTCTCCACTAAACCGCTCAGCTGGGTGTGGGCAGCTTTTTAGGCAGAGACTTGGGTCAGTCATGTGTCACCCAGGAAAGTAGAAAGGACTCTTAAAGCATTCCCACTTTGAATAAATGAAAGAGCCAGACGAAAAACATCAATCCTATGAGAGGCTTTGCATTTTACTTTAAACTTAAGAAAAAAATAGACCTGCAAAGGGGTCCCGTTCAGTTCTACCATTCCAGTACAGTGGGGCTGAGAGTTAGAAACTTGGAAACATAAGTGTTTTTCGTGACAGACGTGTTTAATCTGCATGATGGTGTTTGAGTTGTCTTTGGAGTACACTCTACAGGTAGGAGAAGATGAGAGTGATTGAAAAATGAAGTGGAGAGCGTTGAGTACAAGATAGACAGGGGCTGGAAGGGAGGGGAAAAAGTTGCCTGCTGGAAGTTTTGGCTCCAGGACGGCCAGCTTAGGGCATTTCTACCCAAAGATGACAAATGAGAGAAGCTTGTGTTCTTCCAACAGGCCACTCTTTGCTTGAAAACCCTCCACCCCTGTCACTCCCTCATTAGACTCCCCAAAATAAGTTAATGCAAAAACAAATTTTGGCAGGGGGGAATGTTGTTGCCATTCACTCTGACAGATCCAGGTCTTGAGGTGGAAACTAAGTCTGCCCTTCACAGCCCCTTCAGCCTAACAAGTAGGTGGCCCACATTCCCAATAAAATTCCAGAGGACAGGGGACTTGTGACTCAGACCCTGCCAATAATCTTCTTGCCCCACATGACTCGCTCCCCTGTCCCCAAATTAACTAAAATTAAAGGCAGTAACAGGTGTAATCATATCTGAGTAACGAAACCAAGAGCTACATTTTTCACAACTAGCACCTTCTCTTCTGTCAATATGACAGAACATAAAAAGAGAAGAAGGGAACAATACATCCCAAAGGCTAGAGTTTAGAGTTGATTATTTTTAAAGCTTTAGACTTTAGAACTGCAGTGGGATTCAGACTTGAAAAAGTGGCCCAAATTCAAAGATGAAGGTGGAAGCATCGGTACAGCTTTCGGCGTTTGAGTGCGGGACCATGGAGGATTACCCCTGCATGCTCCTGACTTGCAGGGAAATTGGCCCTGGGAAGATCTTTATGATGAAAGACACCAACACTCAGAGAGTAAACATAAAGGCTGAAAGTTCATGACTACCTCTTACGCCCAATTCATATCTTAAGGGTTAGTTGAAGTTCCCTGGAGGTCCCTGAAATCATCCAAAGGCCATCTGACATTTCTGACCCTTGACTCCCTACTTCAGAGATCACACTATTGTGACTATTGCCTGCACTTCCTAGTTAAAGTGATCACTGGATTCTATTGTCATTTAAATGTTTTATAAGTGACAAAAAAAAAACCAACCCATAAAACCATACCTGAACCATGAAAAGGAAAAATCTAATTCTTTCCTGGTCCTTTATGTTTGAAAGATTCCCAGATCTTTTGTATTAAAGGTTATTGTAATCACTGAAGTAAAACAAGACTAAAATAATTTTAAAATCTCTTTGACAAGGAATAGCCTCTTTTTGACTTATTTTCAAGACTCTTTGTTTTAAACTTCTGACAATACTCAGAGCATATAATGAAGTCTTCTACAGAATATCTGCAATACTGGCCATCAACTTGGAAAACATTCAGTGTGTTATGCAAAACCTGCTCTGGTTGCTGAGCCACTGGTTAGAAGGCACAAAATATGGCAGTGATAGATTATCTTAACCTTTTCAGTTTAAACACTGTTGGTTCAAATCAAAGGTTCTCAAATCAATGAAGTTTGAAATACAAGGTAAGAATAGGAGGTGTTATTTGAATTATGCATTGTGTATATTTTAAGTTAAATGCCATTGGCAAAGCTCTCAGATGTTTAATCGTATGCAATCTGGGAAACACAAATATTTAATTTCACACTTTCATGTGTTCTTTTTTTCCTCCCATCTTCTATAAAACTGAGCCCCACAAATGGGAAGCTTACCTTTCATACTACATCGTTAGTATTTCTCAGCACATTTTTGTGGATTACATTTTTGATAAAATCTTGCAACATCTCAAGTTGTCCTTAAGGAAAAACTTCAGGGTTCTAGGGCTGTTGGTGGTGGTGGTAATTTTTTTCCCCTTTCTTTCCTAACTGAATCAAAGAATGCTTACTATTTCAATGTCACAACCATATTTTTTTAAATCCATAAATGTTTGGAGGAAATGCAAACAATAAATACTTTAAAACTTCCTTCTTCCCACCTAACCTAACTTTGTAAAATTTGCTTCCTAACTTGCATCTCTGAATCTTACGCATTTGCATTATAATACGTTTAAGATGAATACTTAACAGCGCCGAGGAGACTCGGATTTCATGCTGTATTTCCCTGTAGTAACAGGTGACATGATAACACTATTATGTAGAATTGCAAGTGTACGGCTACACGTGAAAACTGTTCCCATTCTGTTTGGAAACAAATGATCAATCAGCCTCAGGTGATCAATTGCCCCCCTGGCCGCCCGTCAGCGCGGGTCCGCACCCGGCAGAAGCATTGAGAAAATTCCGCTGAAAGGGACGAGGATCCCAAACTTTGCAAAAGCACCTTGTTCTGTGCCTCAGACTTCGCTGTAACTCCTTGGCTACGCGGGGCTGAGACTCTAGATTTGGGGCCAGGCAGAAGGCAAAGGTTGATTTGACTTCGCCAGTACACTGGAGTGCCTCTCAATCCGAATTGTGAATTATTTTTTCCTGTCTTATCTGTAGAACGAGGGGCAAGCAAAGTGAGCCCTGGCGATGTGCATGTGTGTTGTAACGCATAAAACAGGAGGCAAAGTGAGTCCCACCCCAGCACCCCGGAGCGGGGGCACTATCCCAGCCCAGGCGGGACTACTCACCGCTGCTGGTAGGAGGTGATGCCCTGGACGTTCTGCGGGGTGCCGTTGGCCGCGGCGCCGGCCCTCCCCATGCCCGCGCCGGCCGGCACCCCCGCGGCCGCCCCGCCGGCTGCCGCGGCCGTCACCTGCACGCTGAAATCCGGAAAGATTCGGATCATCGCCGCGGCTTCGGCCCCCGGGCGCGGCGGCTCTGGGCTCGGGCTGGCGGGGGCTCGGGCTGGGGCTCGGGCAGCGGCGGCAGCAGCAGCAGCAGCGCGAGCAGCGGCGGCGGCAGCAGCGGAGCCAGGCACTAGCCTGCAATCCCATTAGTGAGCCGCGGCCACTGTGCGCGGCGGAGAGGCGCTTTGATGTGCGCGCAGCGGGCTGGGGGGGCCGCAAGCGCAAGGAGGAGGTGCGGGGGGGGGGGCGTGCGAGGGACTTGCAAACAGCAAAACGTGTCAGGGTGGGTCCTTTTTTCCCTTTTGGGGGGCGGTGGTGCTCCCCCCTCTTTCCAGGATGTTGCTCTCACTGGCTGCTCCGACTGCGCTGCGCGAGCCCAGCTGAGGGAAGAAGGGGAGGGGGTGGCGGAGGAAGGATGCACCGGGAGGCTTAGAGAGGACTTGGCTGGTGCAAGGGGATGACGGGCAGCGGAGGGTGCCTTTCTTTCCCGCCCCCTCAACACAAACACGCACACACACACCGCGCACTTCCGACTCCAAGTGTAAGACAGGCGCGCTCTCTCCCCTCTTTTCTCTAGAGAAATAACCACCATCCAAGCAGGCTCGCGCCTCCCGCGGCTCCCTGTAACCTGGACTCTAGCCCGCGTGTGCAGGAATGGGGGCGCAGAGCCTCCCCTCCGGGCCGGGACCCCTCTCTGCCCGTCTTCTGTACACCAGGCAGCGCGAGGGTTGCCAACTGCAAGTTGGACTACTGGAGAACTTGATGCTTATCGAGGAGGGATGGTGTGCAAAGGAGAAGGTGGGGGGGGAGGCGCTTTTGTGCAATGGAGAGTTTGTTCCCTTTATAAGAAGGGACTCTCCTAGCTTCTGGTGGGCTGGCATGTTGGTCTTGGACAAACTTGTGAGGTGGGGACTGCAGGTCCAGCTGGAGGGATTCGGGTGTGCCCCTGATGACCCATCTCTATACGCCCCTTTCGAACGACGAAACGAATAAATTAGCAGCCACAACTGGGGCGAACTCTGCAAATTCCAACCACCAGGGAAACAAAAAGAGAAAACACGTGCATTTATTTCCTCGTGTCTTCCAGTTACTTCTCCATATTGTTACATCAGTGTTTCTTTAGGGGATGAGGAGGGATGCTGTGGTTTGGGCGCGCCCTTTTACTGACAACTTGTACTCCTTATAGCCTGCATAATGGGTGGGGCCAATGGGAGTGAATGATTACCCCTACCCCCTGCCCAGGACCCCCAGTGGCCCCACTTCCTCCCTCTTTCTTCCGGGTGGCGACACTGGACCTGAGTTGCCGGGAGGACGGTGCAGCCCTTACGCGACGCGGGGCTCGGGCTCCCCTCCTTTTGCGCGCCACCGCCCCCAACAAGCTTGGCTGGTGCTCCTGTTGGTTTCCCCATCTCGCTCTCTCGTCTCTTCCTCTCCCCGCGCGCAGAGGCCCGGGCCTGGCAGCTGGGGGACAACTGGCCGCCGCGCCCGCCGCGCGAAACCAACTTGGGCTCGGCGGAGCGTGGTGGCCGCGGCCGCGCCGCTCGACCCTCTGCCAATAGCGCCTCGCCGGACGAGGCACCTGCTTAACCCTTTGAGCCTGGGGCGCAGCCGGCCGCTGGGACCCAGAGAGGCAGGGCCGATTGGCCAGAAGTTGCCGAGGACGAGAGCGATAGAGACTGCCCAGCCCGGCGTGCCGGCACAAGGTCTGGGGGCCAGACGCCTACCCTCGCCGCAGAACTGGGCGTCCCCTTTCACCCTCGTGGCTCCCGGAAAACAGCCAAGCCGCACAAAGGCCGGTCCGCGCCCCGGCGGCGTCCCGCTCTGGCTGAGCAACCTCTGCGCTCCCCTAACCCGAGTCAGTTTCCGGAGAAGCCGCCCGCGCCCGGCAGCCGCAGGGAGCCAGAGGGAGGGAGCCCCAGCTCTGGCTGGCCGGGCCCACGGCGCAGCTGCGTTTCCATTTTCCTCTCAAAGAAAATGCTTTGGACGGCAGATAATACCAGGAGATATGAAACTGCTTCGTCCCCCACATGTTGCACGTAAAAAGAATCGTAATGAGCATCTGTGGCATGTGCTAGGGATCCCACGAGTTAGTTGAAGATCTAACTGAGGTCCTGACTGCCTCCTTCCCAGGAAGGGGTCTTTTTCTAGTTCAAAGGCATTTCATTAAGAGATATTAATACTTGTTCAGTGGCCAAACGCAAAGTCACTGAACCGGCGAGGGTAGGGGCACGTGGTTAAGTGGAAAGACACAGTGGAGGGATCAGGTCACAGATGTGGCCAGGCCAGGCCTTGCGGTTTGACTCGGGTCTCAGAGCTCTCCCCTCCCCACCTCTCATCCTCAGGGCTGAGTCTGAAGAGATCTCAAATACCAACTCTTGGCTCTGCAAGCTTTCCTGTAGAAAGAAGTGGGAGTTTGTGCTAATTATAGCCAGGTCAGGAATGATCTAGGGGTTGGGAAAAGTTCTCCTTCTCTGACTGCATAGGTCAAGGCCAGCAGTACTGTAGGCCAAAGGAAGCCCAGTTAACGGCTGACCAATGAGGCTTAACATGAACAGATATGCAGACAGTGGATTTCTATAAAATAGCATGTCTGAATTATTGGCCCGTTGTGGGCTGGTGCCTGTGCCTGGCATTTGATATCTAGGTCAACCAGTTGGTGGAGGTTTCCAGCAAGTGGCTGCTTCTTCCATGTGTACTTTGACTCCAATATGTGACGCCATGTTTCAGGTTAGATCTGGTGGATCCAGAGGCAGTCTCTCATATGCTAAACGATGCCAGAGGCAGATAAAATGCTCTTTTGCCAAAAAAAGGATTTTTAGAAAATTATTTTTCCATTTCTGCACAATCCACGAGTTACATTTATAGACAGTATCACCCTTCTTCTTTAACTGTTTTAATATTGATTCTATGAATAGAAAAGACCAGCTATTATATTTTATTGACTACTTATTTTACAGACTAGTTGGTCTGGAAATATGTGATCCTGCTTCTCTTCTTTTTTGGAGGGCAAGTTTTCCTTGGAAGCCCAAAGGGCAAACCTATCCCACTCGAAAGAAGATGTGACGTCTGCTGTTAGATATTTGAAACTAGATATGCTTAAGCTACTTCAATTATACTTGATATTATTAAAATAGAGTTTAATGAGCACATTCAACTTCAAAGTTCCAAGCTTTCAACTGTCCATATTTAAGAGAATTAATATGGCTCCTGCCCTCCAGAAACTTTCTTTTCTAAAATAGAAATAAACAGACCACTCAAAGAAGACTTGCACAGTGGGTTACCTTAGAATGTACGTGATAAGTCTGTTTCAGTATTTTGTCTTTACATGTAAAAATTTGGAAGTTTGGTTTGCATGCATGACAGACAAATTCCTTATTGCATCTTCTTATCTCCATGTTCATTAAGGACCTTAAGCAAAATATGTTTATTCCCTCATTAGTAATTCAGATTTCATTACTCTACTCTTTCAGTTAAAATCTTTACATGCTGGCAGCCGTTTTGAAATATTTTGAAAGTTGCTTTGGCACTCATCCAACCAAAAGGGCTCCAGTTAACATTAAACTGTATACTTTCTCATTGTATATCCTTCTCCCCCCACCTAAAATCTACATATTGTTATGTAGAGATATAGAAAAGGATTTTATGATGTCATAACTCTGAAAACATACATATGATATACACACAGCCACCACAATTATATATTTACATCTTTATCCTTGGTGTCATTGTACAACTGTGCCTTTTGCTCATGTGATATAAATATCTATTCTCTGGAAATTCATTTCCATTGACTTAGAGTTAAATGGTTTGACTTTGAATTTTCATGATTGGCTGTCAGAAGCTGCCAGTGACAGGTAGGAGACAGGAGCTACAAAGCTTTATTGTACCTAATTTTTGCTTTACTTTGGTCAGGTATTTAAGAGGAAAATAAAATAGTACACAGATCAGAAAAAGATAAAACATAATAAACAGAATGAAAATACTATATGTAATGAATAAGGTAAGATATGCTTTACTCTGAAAAGTTGAGTATTTTATTGAAGGGATCATGCTTCAATGAGAGGGTTTTTTTTCCATTAAAAAACACCCATGTGAGGACTTTCCTGGTGGCACAGTGGTTAAGAATCCGCCTGCCAATGCAGGGAACACGGGTTTGAGCCCTGGTCCAGGAAGATCCCACATGCCGTGGAGCAACTAAGCCCATGCGCCACAACTACTGAGCCTGTGCTCTACAGCCCACGAGCCACAACTACTGAGCCTGTCCTCTAGAGCCGGAGAGCCACAACTACTGAGCCCACGTGCCACAGCTACTGAAGCCCACACACTCTAGAGCCTGTGCTGCTCAACAAGAGAAGCCACCACAATGAGAAGCCCACGCACCGCAACGAAGAGTAGCCCCAGCTCGCTGCAACTACAGAAAGCCCACGCGCAGCAATGAAAACCCAACACAGCGCCCCCCCCCCCACAAAAAAGAAAACATGTGAGATCATTTACAATAATCTGAGAGATGAGTCTTCATTGTAGGAAAAGCCATGAGCTAAAATTAAGGTCCCTGCATATCATGGGAAGGAGATTTTACATTCTGTAGAGGGGTTTAATATTTGATTTAAACAATTTTCCGTCTTTGCTCCTCAATCCAAATTGAATTCAAGCTCTTACTACTAACTTTGCCATGTGATTAATATGTCTCCTAGTCCATTCAAAAGCAAAGCTACAATGTCAGGGTAGAAAAAAATGACGTGAACTTCACAATAATGTCTTTCTCAATATTCCAGAAGAGAAACTAAGGAATTAAGAGAGAATACCTAATAAATCATTATTTATAATATATGTATGTCCATTTATAATATATAAGGAGAGTACTGAGGATTTTTTCATATTACTACTACCTATATCAAATACTGAATATCTCAAGCTATTATGCTAAACTAATTCTCAGAGGACTTTATAAATATATAGCTAGAAACAGAAGAGGTTTAGTTAAAAGAGAAGAAAATCTTTAAGCTATTTTCTAAAATCAGCAGCAGGCAGTAGGAGAGGAGGAATTGTTTTAAAAAAATTAGTGAGTGGGGAAGGGTCTCAGATCCATACGGTTTTATTTTTTTTTAGTTAAAATATTCACACATCATGTAATATTATTCCAAAGCATGTGCAAATCAATAGAATCTAACTAAAGCTAAACTTAGACTTACATGCAAAAAAACTAAATTGTCTTAACATATTTAAAAGACTAATTTGTCTTTAAACAACAATCTCAAAAATTGTTCTTGCCTATTTTTTCATGATAGAGAATTTGATTTGGGGGTTGAAATATCTCTAATTTTTAGGAGACAATTTTAAATCTACCCGTGATTATAAAGGAGTCCCAAAATGTTGGTTCCAGTTTGCTTCTTCTATGACTGTCAGCATAATTAGAACTTGAAAAGACCCACTAAGATGTGAGTTGTGACTTGTACCTCAGATCCAGCAGCCCATGCTACTTTTTGTTTCAGTGAAAATTAGACCTAGTGCTCACTGGAAATTTTATTTCTGTTTGGCTGGATTCCTCCAAGTAGGCATACTTAAATAGCCAATGGACTCTTTTCTTCACTTAATTTTCTTATTAATTGTAAAATTATTAATTCAGTGCATGCTTGATTGAAGGAGTGACATTGCTTTGGACTGATTTTTTTCAAAATGAAAACAACCATACTAGATGAGTTTTTACTTGAATTTTTCATTTTCAGTAGGATGGGATATTTTATAAACCTAATCACATAGCAAATCAAACAGTTTTATTACACTCCATGCTGTGTCAAACATTCTGTTTTTATTAAACTGTTTTGTCTTTTCACCTAGAGGAGTGATTCTCAAACTTTAGCATGCATCAGATCACAAGACAGGCTTATTAAAGCACAAATTTCTGAGTCTTACCTTTACAAGATCTTATTCAGTAGGTCTGGGGTGGGGCTAATAATCTGCATTTCTAACAAATCGCTAGATGATACTGATGCCATTTGTCCAGGCACCATATTTGAGAACCACTGACCTGCAGTGTTTAAGATAGAGGGTTGAGTTGGGAGGCCTAGATTCAGATCCCAACTTTGCTACACACTGATTGAGTGGTCAAGGGCAAGTTCTTTAAGCTCTCTCAGCTTCCACAACCTAACCTGGTATTAATTCAGGTCAGCAAAAATGGATTTGCCCTGCCTGATGGGGATTCGGGCACAGTTCCTTCCTTCAGGGAGTCAAGGGTTTATAAGCAGAAGTAAATATATAAAGAAATTGCAGTTGCAATTATTGCAATTGCAATAAAGTGTCCTAAGGGCAACAACAGATTTACATAAAAAGTACAAAAGTGGCATGGGAGGTTGGGGTTTGAACCAGATGAGAAGAGAAATAAAATGTGGTCAGGAGCTTGGGGTAAGAATCATGCACTCTGGGTTTGACTACAGTTCTACCATTTACAAGCTAGGTGACTTCAAGCAATTTATTTATTTTCACCAAGCCTCTGTTCCTTTCTTTGTAAAACTAGTAATATATGTAGTTCTCAAAGGATTGTTGTAGGGTTTAAGTGATATAAGGTGTGTAAAGTACTTAGTACAGTGCCTGACTCATGTTAATTACTCAATGAAAGGTAGTCATCACCATGAGGACAGTCTCTTAAGTTCTCTCCCAAGTTCTCTTCCTTGGAGATGGGAAAGGTCTTGATGGTTACCCAGATAAGTTATGAAATATTTACATGCTCTATTTATGAATGTTGACAACTCTAAAGTTATTTATTTTAAATTCTACAACAATACACCTGCAGTTCTAAGTGACTAATTTTGTTGATCAAAGTTAAGAAAGACACCAGATAAAATTACTCCAAGTGTTTCCTGAAGTCCAGTGCACTTTCCTAGAGGCTTGAAGTTCAGCTTTACACAAAGGGCAATAAACTTCTGACATTAATCATATGCAAGATGTATAGGACCTAGAGATTATCATACTAAGTGAAGTAAGTCAGACAGACAAAGACATATATCATATGATATCACATATGTGGATTCTAAAAAATGATACAAATGAACTTAATTACAAAACAGAAACAGACTCACAGACTTAGAAAACAAACCTATGGTTACCAAAGGGGAAAGGTGTTGGGGGAGGGAAAAATTAGGAGGTTGGGATTAATATAAACACACTACTATGTATAAAATAGATAAGCAGCAAGGACCTTCTGTATAGCACGAGAACTCTACTCAATACTCTATAATAACATATAGGAAAAGAATATGAAAAAGAAAAGGGGTATGTGTATGTATAACTGAATAACTTTACTGTACATGTGAAACTAACACAACATTGTAAATCGACTATACTCCATTATAAAATTTAAAAATATATTTGTAAAGAAAACTGAAAAAAAAGGTGTGCAATGCAGTATCCCATCATCCTTGTTACAAGAAATATATCTGGTTGGTATTGTTATCAACCTTCATATTATAAATAAACAATCTTTGATTAAAGAAAATTAAATATAGTAAAGATTTTTAAATAGATATGTAGAGGCATAAAATAAAATAGTAGATAACAGATCCACTATTGTATTGGTTATTACTGGAAACAAATATATGGGTTTTATTTCCAATCTTTTGAAGTTAATGAGGGTAAGGATAACTGAATCTTTTACCAGAGTATTCCTTGGCACAATGATTCACAAACATTTTTGTCTCAAGTCTCCTTTAACTCTTAAACATTTGGAGGCCATTCAAAGAGCTTTGGGTTATGTACATCACATCTATCAATATTTAATGTAGTCAAAATTAACATATATATGCAAAAATTTCTTATTAGTTCATTTTAAAAATAACAAACTCATTACATATTAACATAATAACACTTTTTATTTTAAACACTATTTTGTAAACTATTTTAACGCTATTTTTTCCAAACAAATAAGAAATAGTGATATTGTTTTATTTTTTTTTTGCTTTCTTTAATATCTGGCTTAATAGAAGACAACAAGATTCCCATATCTTTTCTGCATTCAGTCTGTTACAATAAGTTGTCTTGGTGAAGAAAATCTAGGTTCACATAGATACAAGGTTAGAAAAGAGTTAAGTTAAATTTTAATAGCCTTTACATATAGTTGTAGATATTCTTCTTTGCTGTTATTACACCGACCCTCGTAAGTAGTAATTTCTTAAAAGTTAGCTGTAATGTGGAATCTGGAATGATATTAAGAAAGTTTTCACACTCTAATCACTGAAATCTATTGGCCTGTAGATTTTTTTGTCCATACATGGCTTTATATCATATGCAATGATAATTTTTAAAACATTAACTAAGTGGATTACGCAGCTCTTCCAAAGGTTAACACATTTTATTATACAATATCAGTAAAAATCACAATTGCTAGTATCTCTACCACTCTGTTCAGTAAAGTCTCTACATACTGGGAAGCTGTCAAGCTCACAATGACGGGTACAAGTTTCCTAAAATTCTAATTATCGCTTGGAATCTCAAATATTATTATTGGTAGCTAAATACCGTCAGTTGGATCTTCAAAGTGACAGACACACTTCATTCATTTTCAAGAAAATGTCTGTCAAATACTCACATCTGAATACCCATAGTTTGTCAGTTATTCTTTCAAATAGTGTTCCATGAAAAAAGTGGCTAGTTCAGCTTGCAACAAAAACAATGGCAAGAGTATTTTTTTCAGCTACTTACACATATGTAGCAAAAATGTTTTATGAGTACTTCCCATTTCACCACAAAGGATATTTAAAGATATGTGTTCAAGGGTCCAGATGTAATAAAGTTAATAATTCTCACTGCTTCATCAAGGCTGTTCTCAAATGAACCTGGCAGCTTTTTACTGTGAATGTGCGGCAGGGGAGAATACAGTGACTACTAGTGTAGTTTGGTGCTACTGCCTTGATTCATGCTGATGCCTGAGCAGTTTTACTCACCATTGTTTTTGTACCATCAGCATCCACAGTGAAACATCCACAATGAAAAAGGCAAATAATGTTTTAATATTATTATATTATTAGCATTACTATAGTATATTAAAATAGTTTTGACTTCATGGACACCCTGAAAACATCCTCAACCCACACTTTGAGAACTGCTGTCTTAAGAGTATGTGTCTAAGTTATTATTATGACCAATAAGTAAGAGGAAAAGTTTAAACTTCCTTTTTGCTGTATTTTTTTAAAGAGTGAAAATACACTTTGCAATTATGTGTCGGTTTGCTATCAAATCATGAATAGATTATTATGAATGTTGTACTTGGGATTTTGATTTCATGTAGAACTCAGAAATAGATACTTTGTTTTCTTATATTGTTATCCAGGAAGTGGGTATAGCTTCTAACAAAGCAATTCCAGCACTTAATGTTGAAGATCTGGGACCAGTAACTTAATTTTCCCTCTGTTCTCCAAGAAAAAGATGGGAATACAGAAATCAGAATGATACTTCAGAAGGATGGAAAGATGAAACTCAGAAGGAGCTAGATTAAGTTCCATAGCAGAAAGAGGTTTTCCATTGTTCAGAACCTGAAGAGGGCCACCTCTGGAGGTGCTGAGCCTCCCTAACTTGGAACAAAATGACTACCTTCTAGAAATTCAGATAAAGAGCTGGAGTCAGTGACCTTTAAGTTCATATTCTATGTAGACATAATATTTAATCATATTATCTCTATTCCATAAGCAAAATACCATAACACCATTTTCAAAGAAGTGTTGTACAATCTTTCTAACACAGCTTCACAGGCAACCACAAATATTTTCTATATCATTTATCATTATTCTTAGGCTGGAGGATTTTAAAATCTTGTTCAAAATGGAAAAACAAACTGAGTTATTGTGCAAAGCATCTTCAGTGTCTCAAAACCCACAAACCACAAGAAAAAGGGAAAGATCTGTAATTTAAGTATTTATACTAATTAATTTTGTTTAAGTACCCTGGACAGCTGCTCAAGATGCAGACCAAATAGGAGGAGAGTAACAATCTTTTGAAGTTAAATCACTACTTGTTATTAGTATTCATAATCAAAGGCATATCTCAAAGAGATGATAAACTACTGAAGAATTAATCATTTATTACGAATTTAAAATAATCTGGCTCAAGAATTATATCTCAACTGTGAGATACATATTTGATAGAAGTTGTAGAAGAAGAAGCTTCTTGGCTGACTTATTTACAGAGACAGCTTTTCAGTGTTTTTGTCTCAGGGGAATCAAGAAAGGATGTGTATCAGAGAAATGTCATCCATGTATCTTTGCACAAAGGGAAGATACCAACTTAACTCTGTTTTAATTTTACTTATTTTGACTGAGAAATGATCCCTCTTAAAAAGTGATTTGTGTAGTCATAGTCAAAGAAAACTAAAACTTGAGGAAGATTCATTGAGAATTATAAGTTATTATATATGAGGGGAAATCTAAACCAAATTTCAAAGTTTTGCCAATCTTATTTTGTTTTATTTTGGAGAATGATAAGAAGCATTTTCACTTGGAAAGTGCCTTGATGTCAAAGATCTTGGTTTATTATGACTTTTTAAATTTTATTTATTTTTATTTTTAGCTACATTGGGTCTTTGTTGCTGCACATGGACTTTCTCTAGTTGCCACCAGTGGGGACTTGTCTTCGTTGTGGTGTGCGGGCTCCTCATTGTGGTGGCTTCTCTGGTTGCGGAGCACAGGCTCTAGGCGTGCGGGCTCAGTAGTTGTGGCATGCAGGCTCAGTAGCGCAGGCTCAGTGGTTGTGGCGCACGGGCTTAGTTGCTCCACAGCATGTGGGATCTTCATGGACCAGGGCTTGAACCCGTGTCCCCTGCATTGGCAGGCAGATTCTTAACCACTGAGCCACCAGGGAAGTCCCTATTATGACTTTTTATTTTTAACTTTTTCTAAAACGAAATATTGAACTTACCAAAGTAAAATATGCCGTATATGAAATCACTTCAGCTTTGTGTAACAACAACCCAAATTAATAACTGCTGAGATAAAATAGTTTATTTCCCTCTCATGTAAATGTTTGGGATATACGAGTAAAATGTGATCACATTCTTTCTTTTTTTTTTTTCCTTAAAGGAAGAAGACAAATTTTTTGGAATTTCAGTGAAATAAGAAATCTTGTATTGTGAGCTATAATTTTAAACATATTTATAACATAGAACTAAACCCAGCGAAACCTGCAGATATTATTTACTCAATACTAATGTGGTCAACTATTGTTCCTTTGACCCATATTCAGAATATGAGGGAGAAGTATCAAGAATCAAGATTGCTGGGCTTCCCTGGTGGCACAGTGGTTGAGAGTCCACCTGCCGATGCAGGGGACACGGGTTCGTGCCCGGGTCCAGGAAGATCCCACATGCCGCGGAGCGGCTGGGCCCGTGAGCCATGGCCGCTGAGTCTGCGCGTCCGGAGCCTGTGCTCCGCAACGGGAGAGGCCACAACAGCGAGAGGCCCGCGTAACGCAAAAAATAAAAACAAAAACAAAGAATCAAGATTACTTGTAGTGGGAACATGGACTCTAGAAAACCTCAACCACCACTTTCACTGAAGGAATGGCTGCAGGCATTCAGCAGTTTGAGAATGAGAGATCCTTCTATTGGTGATCTTGGGTGACTTAACATTTTCAATCTGGTTCTGCAGAGACAAGTTATATACATAGAATAACTTGCTCCCTCAACCATTCTCTACCAAAGACTCTCTTACCTTCAACTTGAGCTTCTTTTAAACTTGCAACTCCAGGTTTCTTTTCAAGCACATTTCAACATTACATGCACTGTTGTTACCATTTGAAAATTATAGAGAAGCTCAGATGGTTTAATAATAGTTTAGGAAACTCCTATTCTACATTGTATGTTAGGGGTCAGGAAAGGGAAAACTTGAAATCCAGTGCCTGGATTTTAACCTGGCCAGGAACTTGAGGCAAATTACTTAGCCTCTCAGGGAAGAGTTCCTTTCATTCATTTCCTTTTAATGATGCATGGATTTATTTCAACAAATACTCCTTGAACACCTATTATATGCCAAGTACTCTTTTAAGCAGCAGGGCTACAGCAGGACCTAAAACAAAGCCGCTGCTCATGTGGAGGTTTCACTATAGGTAAGAGGAGATAGCAGTGAACTAACATCTGTAAAAGTCAGAAACGACAACTTAATAGGGTTGTTATAAGGATGAAATAAAGTAAGCAATATAAAGTGTTTAGCCTAGTACTGACATGCAAACACAATTCTAGGTGGAAGCTATTATTGATGGTGTTACATGGGTTTGGGAATAGTATGAATCAAAAAAATTGAGTTTGCATTAATAGTCTAAAATAACATACCTAGTCTGCATGGAAGGAGTTATTCCTATTTTGAAAACAAACAAATGAAAAAAGCCTGTAATAGCTAATGGAAAATAATCCCACATTAAAATAATTTGTACCTCTCTTCTCTTATTTCTCTGATTTTTCAGGGTAGAATACATGTATTTTAAAGTGCCCACAAATAATTAGTGGTGTTAAAATGGATAAAGAAATGAAAATTAAAAATTGATGTTTCTTGGTCATCTGTTAGTAGTCAGGTACTATGTTAGGCATTTTATACACACTCTCTTCTTTAAACCTCATAACAACCCTAAAAAGTACATACTATTAGCCCCACATTAATAGATGGAAAAAATTCATTAATTACAACAGACTCCAGTAAATACTTGGAACAACTAAAGAAAAATAAAGACAATGAAAATAGCTTATACTTTTTAGCGGCATTATTGTTTTACAAGTATATATTATTGGCTGTATATATTTTTCACGTAAGAAACAAAGGAGTGAAATACCACCGATCAGATAGAGAAGATAACTGACAGTTTTTATATTTTAATAATTAATTGTCCTAAAATAAATCAGAATTTTTTTTACTTCCCCTTCTAAATTCATTCAGTAATGATATAAAATGGTCATAATACTCTAGTTCAATTAGGAATGCTCATAGAAATTTTAGGGATTTTTCTTCCTCTTGGGTAATGAGAGCAATGGTATAGATCAACAGTTCTCAATGTATGGTCCCCAGACCAGCATCATCATCATGGGAACCTGTTAGAAATGCAAATTTTTGATTCTCACCTATTGAATAAAAAATTCTGAGAGTGGGGCCTATGCCCCCCAGGTGACTATGATGTCCTTAAAGTTTGAGGACCACTGGCATGGATAATTATTGGTAACCAATAAACAATATTACAGATCATTATAAAGCTACCTTTTTCTGAGGCAAAAGTCTCTCTCCTTAGCATAAAAAATTTATGTCATTTGTTTCTTTATGTGAAAATAGAAAACAAAGCATTCCTTTAAAGACTCAGCATTTCCAAACATTTCCCAAAATCACCATTTTGGGGGCTGTGCAGATAGCGAAACTTGAGCAAATATTTCAAAGGCAAACCCAAGTCTCATTTCCTTTCTAAGTTCTACTTTTAAAGGACTAGGGAATATGTTGCAAAGACTCAAGATCCTGAAAGTACGGAAGAGAAAACCAAAAGAAAGAGTGAATACAGAGCCCTCACAAACGCGCTTTAGAGGCTTACTATCCTACCTGGAGGGCTGGAAGGAGCAGGTCCTATTCAAAATGTAGGAGGTCGGCGAGCGGGATTGGTTTGTTAAAGCTGTCATAGAGATTAAAGCTTCCCAAAGCTCCTGTCCTAACATCAAGTCAATTTCTTGCTAAACTCTTTCTCATTTTAAATGGGAAAAAGATTAGACTGTTGAGTGCTTGGGGAAAAATATAAAACTGGCTGGTAGGCAAGCTTTCCTTTTTAAAAGAAAAATTCTCGCAGCCTTCTGAACTCAAAGATAGCTTAATAAAAGTTACGGAGAAGTCTAAAACCCGTGGGGGAAAAAGAAGAGGGTAAGAAAAAGGAAACCAGATCCTTTCTAAGATCAGTGTTCCTTAAATATCAGTCAAATAAAACATCTTCAAAGTTCTTCCAGAGGTACTGCTGAGACGGAAAAGACCAACAAATAATTCCAAATAAGTTTGGAGACTTTAACTCGAGAATAGCATGGAAAACACATGATATAAGAACGGAAAATTATGCTTGGCATTCAAAGTATTTATATTTCTCACATGTACACATGCCCTCCTGTGGTATGGATGCCCTCCTCACCATCTAATCAAAAACTCCTTTGACAGAGACCTGTTGCAGGATATAACAGGTATGTAGCGAAGACCTAAATTTTATTTTCATTCAAATGTAAAAAGTAGTAAAGAAAGGACTCCTGAAGTTTAAATCATTACCCCAGTCTGTTGGTCACAAAGCTATGGCTTGCACTATAGTTTTGAGAAATGAGGCGAAAGTGACAGTGATTGTAGCAAAATTTCTGGTGTAACAGGGCACAGGTGGACAGTTTCCATGAATTAAGTTGAAAGAAAGTTCAAGTGCTCCTGAAGCAGGTGGGCAATGTAGACTTTGGCCAAAATCAGAATCAAGTTATTTAGATATTGCAACTAGGAATGAAATGCAAAGATGAAGATAGGAGTGCAAGAGGTTTTAGAAGTTGTGTGTTGGATGGCGATGGGTCATAATGCCCAGGAAAGATAAAGAAAGAGGAAGCAGGGTTTGGCAAAGTCTTTAGACTAGGATATAAATCTGAGATTTGTGAAAAGAAAGTGGGAGGAAGAATTGGGCAGGGAGTGTCTCAGATTGTGAAACCCTGGGGAGTCAGTTGTGTGTCAGAGGAATTCCACATTGCGCAGAAGAGGTCAGGCCCTGGCAGGCCTACCATGCTCAGTCACTCTGAGGACCACCAGGGAAGAGTGTGGCCCTGGCTCAAAAGCTGTGACATTCTATGCAAGCATTGCCCCTGGAGGCTGTCGGCCATCTCACAGCTGAATGGCAAGTTCTTTCCTGAAGGGAGATCCAAGCGGCACACTTCTGTGGTGCCCACAGGCCACTCCTGTGCCGTAGGGATTCATGTCTGCAATCAGGAGCAGCCCTCCAGGACTCCAGCGGGTCTTTCTCCCTGAGAAGAACTACAGCCCTTCTTGCAGCTGGTGTGCCTCACTGCCCTTCTTCCCACTCTCACTCTAAATTTCCCTTGCCCTCAATCATCACCCCAACTGCTCCTCATGGTTTTTCAAAAGAGTGTTTCTCTCTGCCACAGATAGCTTGGACTTCTTTCAGAACCCCAGGGGCGTGCATTGAGATTCTCCAACTGGGGTATTCCATAAATTCCACTGTATCTTTTCCACACTGACATCTTCAAAATCATAAAATATGCCTGATCATATAGTCCAAGCAGCGGGGCTTGTTCATGCAGCCTGGAGATGCCACAGAGCCCTGCCCCTGGTATTTGGGCTGAAGCAGTATTCCTAAGTGTGGAATGTGTTGCTTCCAGAGCCCCAAGAAACTTCCCAGGCATTGTGCTTCTTTCTTTGTTGTAAGATTTACAAGATGCAGCAATTTGGGTTTTGGGGATATTTTTGGTTTTTTTTTTTTTTTACTTTGGAGGGGATGTCCCAGCATGTCTATGATTCCATGATTGCTGAGTCCCTAAAATTTTACTGATATGACAGGCCCCTGAATCTTCATATGGTTTATTTCCTGTCCTCTGGAGGACATGTATCTTACCAAGGCTTTCAGAATGCTAGCCACCTCTTACTCAACCTGCCATATTTACATAATATGATCAATGCAATGGACAAATGTGATATTCTGAAGGATATTGAATGGTCCAGATCTCTTAGGACTATATTATGACAGTTTACATAGCCCTGGGGCAAAACTGTGAATATATACTGTTGTCTATACCATGTGGACCAAAGAGAACTATTTCTGTTCACTTTTCTTGATTAGGATAGAAAGTAACAAACACATTTGCCAAATCAAAGGCTGCATATCATGTACTGAGGTCCTTGCCAAGGCGAAATCCTATATTCCAGAGTACCTCTAAGTCAATAAAGTCTCCTTTATCCAGTACTATGTTCTGGCCTCCTTTGTCAAGCACCTTCAAAATCTAATCCCCAGGGCCACTTCCCCAGCTTCTGCTGGAATATGCTGGCTAATTTAGGATATGATTTCTCAATTCTCAGGCTCAGCACATCTTTAGCTGGGTTACACTGAGACTTGATCCAGTTACCAACATGGCAGCCAGAAGTGGTAGAGGTAGATCTTGAGGGGAAGCCCCCAATTGCCTTCCTGCGAAGAAGTCCCAGCAGTGTCTTCCCACGTAGGGATGACCAGGCGCCCTACACAGGCTCTGAATGTTCAGAGGAATCTGGGGAGCCAAAAGCTTTAGGGTTATCTACTCTGATGCTTCCCTATCCCATATGTCAAACTTGCTGATTCTCCCAGTTAGTGCCCTGCTCATTAGGTCTGTCTCCACTGAGCATTCAATCATCTGAAGCTCAATGATTCTAAGTCTGGAGTTGGTTATTGGCTTTTTCTGCTTACCTCCTGCAGAAGATAAAGACTGCTTTTGAAGCTGCTAACGAGGTCCCCAGGACTTCTCACTTGATTTTTGATCTGTTAATTGCCATTAGCTTTTCATTATTTTTCTCTAGTGTTTCAATTCAATCTAGTAACAGCAGCCAAATACATTGTCCTTATATACGTTATTCTCCACCCATCTTCCACGCAGCACTTTTCAAAGTCCTCAATCATTGTTGCAATCAGGGTGTCCCCCTCCACAGCAACACGTGTGAAATTTTTAGCAATGGAATCACCACCTTGTGACAGGGACTATATGTGCTCCGCTTACCACCAAGATGGGGGTCCTCATTGCCAGAGGAGGGCTGAATAATCCAGGCCCAAAACCTATTTCATCATCAGTTTGGGTCCCCCAGAAGACGGCTGCTGAGGCAGAGTTAGGAATGCATAAGGTCTACTGGGAGAGGTAACACCTGCGAAAAGTAAAGGGGAAGGAAGCAAGATTGGACAGAGAAAACCTTTAGACGAGTTGCAGGTCTAAATGTATGAAAGGAAAGTGGGAGGAAGCAAACTGGAAGAACCTCAGACTGCCATACAGACCTAACAAAGCATTGGCCAACCCAGTGGGAAGCTCCAAATAAAAAATCACCCACAGAGGAGTATAGCATCGGGCAGAAATGGCCAGGCCCCAGAACCCTGCCATGTTTGGTCACTGCAAAGGGTCACCCAGTCCCAGCCTGGCCCAGGCGCAAATGCTATGGTAGATCCTCAAGTCACTGCAACTGGAGGCTGGCTGTCAGCTCATTGCACTCTGAGTCCCACTTCCATAGCTGCCACAGTTATTTTATTAACAAACACTTCTCATTTCAAAGAATAGTGGTAGGTTTGATAGGAAATACAGAGTGAATAAATATGGTTCTTGCTATCTGAGGAGCTGGCAGTGTAGAAAAAGGGAAAGCCATGCACAGCACAAAGAAGTGGCCCAAGTTGCAAAGTTGCCAGGGGACACCTGTTATTTTTGTCTGTTCAGCATCCCTTTCCCTTTTTATGCAAACTTTACACCAGTTTTCCTCTGAGGGATCACCCCTCTCTGTTGATGTGGAAATGCCCCACCATCCCCATCTTCACCGACCCGCATCACTTCCAAGAGAGGGCAAGACTCAGACTTGGCCACTTGGGACCTTTGTTAAAAATATGCTTTTCTTCCCCATTGGTGTTGCTTGCTGTAAAGATGCGGTAAGTCTGGAGTTGCCAGAGAGTACCTCATGAAGACAGCCTAACCAAGAGGGAAGCCAAGGCAAAGGAAAGCAGAGCTGAGGAGAAGAATTTGAGAAACTGGATTGTGATGACACATTTGGAGCCCTTGGAGCCCCCCCAGACTTTGAGACCTAGATCCACTCCTAGACTTTTCAGTTTTATGAACCAATAAATTGTCTCTTTGGCTTCAGGCTGTTTGAGATGGATTTAGTCACTTTCAACTAGATGAGTCTTAATACAAAAATGGTAGAGAAAGGACTGAACTGTGATATGTTTTAAGGCATAATCCTCTTTCATATGGGCCCAAGAAGGATCATTTAATATAGGAATTAGAAACAACCTCACGCAGTCTGGTTCCAATCCAATCCAACGTCAGCAAAAGCTGAGTGACTCATCAGAGGTCACAGAACCACTTGGTGGCAAATCACATGTTGACTCTAAGTCTTCAGTTTCTAGGCCACAATTATTTACACTGTGACACCCTATATCCCTTCAGAAAAGGGAGGTTACACAGTGTAATTCATAGAACTCAGAGAAAGAGAAAAAAAATGAATTTATAAATAATAACAGCTACTGCTAATTTAGTATTTAATGCCAGTAATCCTGGATAATGCGGCTACTGAAGAGTAGTTACTAGCGTGGGCTTCATATTATAATTTAGCACTACTTAAGTGAGAACAAAATCAAAATACGCACTTTTTTTTTTTTTTTTTTTTTTGCGGTACGCGGGCCTCTCACTGCTGTGGCCTCTCCCGTTGTGGAGCACAGGCTCTGAACGCGCAGGCCCAGCGGCCATAGCCCATGGGCCCAGCCGCTCCGCGGCATGTGGGATCTTCCCGGACCGGAGCACGAACCCGCGTCCCCTGCATCAGCAGGCAGACTCCCAACCACTGCGCCACCAGGGAAGCCCCAAAATACACACTTTTGAACCAAGTGTGAGAAATGTTTAATCCTTATTAATTTTTCCTTTTGTGATGGGCCTGAAAATTCTCCTTTCAGCACATTTCTGTCTTTTAAAACTTATTTAGGACTTGTTAAAAATCTGGAATGTTGTAAGAGGAAAACCATTTTGGAAAATTCAAATGAACTTTTTCTACTGCATTGTTATCTACCTAATTATTGTAAAGAACATCATGGAGACTCTTTTGTCTTAACAGTGCCACTTCCTCGTTATGATAATGTATTCTTATAGCAGCATTTTAAAAAATCAGCATTCTTAGGTTTTAAAGGTTAAATTAAAAGCTAAACTTTTGAGTGATGATCATGTCTACATAAAATACCTTAAGGAAAAGGTGAAGCATTTCTACATTTATGAGTAACTGATTCTTTTATAATTTTTTTATTTTCTAGAAAAGGGCTTATAAACAATCTGGGGCTTTCTATTTCAGAGATTTATTTGTAGGTTTTTATTTGTTTTACCAGGCATTATATTATTTTAATTTTAAAATGTGTTTGGATTTTTTTTCATATGTCCCAGATTTTTCTAAAAACAACATTATGCTTGATCACATGCTCACCATCATGTAATTAGCTTAGTGGATCAGTTTTACACTCCGCAAAATGGAAACAGAGAGGAGCAGACCACATTTGAAGAGAGCGCACTCCGTTATACACACTCCACTTGGCAACTCTCTGGGCTTCTATTTTGTAAGATAAATTTGATTTCAGAAATTTCATCTATAATATTCAAGTTAAAGCCTCAAGGAGCCCCATGCAAATCTTCAGATTCGAGATGCCATAACTGCAAACAGATGCACTTAAAGTGTACGTAAAAGTGCCATCCTTGCAAACCCCTAGTTAACAAAATATTGATGATGAGAAAAGCAAAGAAATGAAACTCAAGCATATTAATGAGAAAGGAGGAAAGTTGTATCTTGGTAGTTTGCTACTAAGGAAAGTCTGTTGTTTTGCCTCCTCAGATTCAGTAAATTCATTAGTACACTCAAGTCATATTCACTGAGCATCTATGTTCATTCAGCACTGGAGATACGGAGATGGATGTACCCAACCCTGATGCTTGAGGATCTCCAAAAAAGTAGGGAAGTTAGAGACAGAAACAAATGACTAGGGTACCATGTGAGAAGTGCTGCAGTAGAGCTTTATGATGACTGAGGTGAAAGCAGAGATGAGAAGGTGAAGGTGGCCTAAGCAAAGGAAAGGTAAGATAAAAGAAGCCTCACAGACAAGAATATACAGTGGAGAAAAGACAGCCTCTTCTATAAGTGGTGCTGGGAAAATTGGACAGCTACATGTAAAAGTATGAAATTAGAACACTCCCTAACACCATACACAAAAATAAACTCAAAATGGATTAAAGACCTAAATGTAAGCCCAGACACTATAAAAGTCTTAGAGGAAAACATAGGCAGAACACTCTATGATACAAATCACAGCAAGATCCTTTCTGACCCACCTCCTAGAGAAATGGAAATAAAAACAAAAATAAACACATGGGACCTAATGAAACTTAAAAGCTTTTGCACAACAAAGGAAACCATAAACAAGACCAAAAGACAACCCTCAGAATGGAAGAAAATATTTGCAGATGAAGCAACTGACAAAGGATTAATCTCAAAAATTTACAAGCAGCTTATGCAGCTCAATAAAAAAAAAACAAACAACCCAAACCAAAAATGGGCAGAAGACCTAAACAGACATTTCTCCAAAGAAGATATACAGATTGCCAACAAACACATGAAAAGATGCTCAACATCACTAATCATTAGAGAAATGTAAATCAAAACTACAATGAGATATCATCTCATACCGGTCAGAATGGCCATCATCAAAAAATCTTGAAACAATAAATGCTGGAGAGGGTGTGGAGAAAAGGGAACACTCTTGCACTGTTGGTGGGAATGTAAATTGATACAGCCACTATGGAGAACAGTATGGAGGTTCCTTAAAAAACTAAAAAAAGAATTACCATATGACCCAGCATTCCCACTACTGGGCATATACCTGGAGAAAACCATAATTCAAAAAGAGTCATGTACCAAAATGTTCACTGCATCTCTATTTACAATAGCCAGGACATGGAAGCAACCTAACTGTCCATTGACAGATGAATGGATAAAGAAGATGTGGCACATATATACAATGGAATATTACTCAGCCATAAAAAGAAACGAAACTGAGTTATTTGCAGTGAGGTGGATGGACCTAGAGTCTGTCATACAGAGTGAAGTAAGTCAGAAAGAGAAAAACAAATACCGTATGCTAACACATATATAAGGAATCTAAGAAAGAAAAAAAAAAGGTCATGAAGAACCTAGGGGTAAGACGGGAATAAAGACACAGACCTACTAGAGAATGGACTTGAGGATTATGGGGAGGGGGAAGGGTAAGCTGTGACAAAGTGAGAGAGTGGCATGGACATATATACACTACCAAACGTAAAATAGGTAGCTAGTGGGAAGCAGCCCCATAGCACAGGGAGATCAGCTCGGTGCTTTGTGACCACCTAGAGGGGTGGTATAGGGAGGGTGGGAGGGAGGGAGACACAAGAGGGAAGAGATATGGGAACATATGTATATGTATAACTGATTCACTTTGTTATAAAGCAGAAACTAACACACCATTGTAAAGCAAGTATACTCCAATAAAGATGTAAAAAAAAATAAAAAAGAAGCCTCACAGATGAGGAAATCAGTAGAAATTTAACAGGTGTAGAAAGAAAGGGCATTCCAGGTCAGCAGTTTCTAGTAGATGAAGTGGAACATGCATGTTTCAGGCCAGGAGTGGAGCGTGGTTAGAGAGCAGACAGGGTCTGCAGTGGGGCATGTAGGTGAAGCAGCTAAGCAAAATGAGCAACAAGAAATTACACTCAGGTGTACAAAGTAGGCAGGTGCCAGATTTTAAAGACCTGGAAGGCCAAGCCATGGAATTTGGATTTTACCTCATTGTTCATAGAGAGTCACTAAAGACGTTTTTATTTTATTTTAGCAAGATTATAGCATAATCATATCATAATGCAGAAAGATAAAGTCTGCAAGATTGTGGAGGGTGCATTAGTGGAAAAAGATACGGGAGCTATGGACCCTTTTGGAAAAACTGTTCCAATAGAAAGAGGCATGGGGATGAGCCCTTGAACTGGGGATAATGCAGTGGAGTAAAGGAGAAAGGAATGTAGCTTAGATGAAAGGTGGAGGTCAGTGACATTAATTTCAAATAAAGGAGGAAACAGGGAAAAGAAACAGGCTTACAAATAGGACTGGAGACAGGGGTTGGTGGAGCAGAGGTGGGGACATGTTTGGGTTGGGACATGTTGAGGCGCCTGTAGGTATCCAGGTGGAGCTACCCAGTAAACCACTGGAATATTGGTCAAAAACTGAGGACAGCTGAGCCCAGTTGAGGACAAGCAATCATGGCACAGAGGGAGGACAGGCTGCTTGAGGACCATTCAAGTCCATGCCAGCTGTAACCACAAGAAATTGAGGTTTTTATCATAATTGTCTTCTGGGTGGCTATAAACACACAAGAAAACATTTTTGAACATATATACACTACTATATATAAAATAGATTAACCAACTAAGGACCTACTGTGTAGCACAGGAAACTCTACTCAATATTCTGCATATAGGGCTTCCCTGGTGGTGCAGTGGTTAAGAATCCGCCTGCCAATGCAGGGAACACGGGTTCAAGCCCTGGTCCGGGAAGATCTCACATGCCATGGAGCAACTAAGCCCATGCACCACAACTACTGAGCCTGTGCTCTAGAGCCTGCGAGCCACAACTACTGAGCCCACGTGTCACAGCTACTGAAGTCTGCTCACCTAGAGCCCATGCTCCTCAACGAGAGAAGCTACCGCAATGAGAAGCCCACACACCACAACAAAGAGCAGCCCCCACTTGCCACAACGAGAGAAAGCCCGCACACAGCAACGAAGACCCAACGCAGTCCAAAATAAATAAATAAATAAATAAATAAATAAATAAAATCGTTTAAAAAAGATTATTCACTAAAAAAAATTGTTTTAAATATTCTGCATATAGATGGGAAAAGAATCTGAAAAAGAATAGATATATGTATATGTATAACTGAATCACTTTGCTGTACACCTGAAACTAACACAACATTGGAAATCAACTATAAGATAAAAATTAAATTACAAAAACATTTTTGAGCCCACAGAGCCCTCATTAAAGAACAGATGGAGGGGAATCAAGATGGCGGAGGAGTAGGAGGATGTGGAGCTGTTCATTTGTGGGTGTGCTCTGTTGTGTCCCCTTTTGCCGTGTGCGGGCTCACAAATTACACTGTTGTTGGCACTGCTCTCAGCCCTACCTTAACTGTGGGTATGCCGGCAGTTGGCCCAGGTGACTCTCAGGCATTGTTTACACCATGCCACTAGCGTAGATCCACTGAGGTCAGGTTCCAGGATTGCAGTAATCATGGAACTGGACCCCTTGTGGGCACTATGGAGGCAGCTCAGACTCTGGCCTGGCCCAGTCTCCACATGTACATGCCCACAAAGACCACAGCTGCTAAAGCTAGATCCATCTCAGCTGCAGGAGCATGCACTGCCCATTCAGATGTTCTGCGTGTGCTGAGTTTACAATGTTGGTCACAGGGGTGTAAATCCATGGTTTGCACAGCTGTGAGGAGAGATTTCAGCTCTTCTTCCTTAGTTGCATGACCCCTGGGGCTCAGCTGTGGTTTCAGACCCACTTCTGCATGTGGGCCACCCACAGGTGTCTGCTCTTGAGGCTGCCCCGAAGCATATGAGCTCACCCAAGCAGGGAGGGGGTGTGGAGGAGGTGGCAGTGGCCAGGGAAGGGAGAGCCCACCCTGACGGGGATGGGGCAGGAGACTTTCCTATTGCCCAGGGAGGCAGGGACCAGTGCATGGGGAGAGAGGCTGGTGAAAACAATGCCTGAGAGACACCTGGGCCAATTGCTGGCATACCCACAGTTAAGGTGAGGCCGAGAGCAGTGCCAAAAACAGTGTAATTTGTGAGCCCACAAAATAGGTGAAAGGGGACACAACAGAGCAACCCACAGATGAACAGCTCCACAGGAGGAATAC
Organism: Aethalodelphis obliquidens; assembly: GCF_003676395.1. Taxonomy (NCBI): domain Eukaryota; kingdom Metazoa; phylum Chordata; class Mammalia; order Artiodactyla; family Delphinidae; genus Aethalodelphis; species Aethalodelphis obliquidens. The sequence continues at coordinate 9,508,209 of NW_020837954.1, read as the reverse complement.
TCAGTGGCTTCTCTCCCAGTGGGAGTGCTCCAATCCCACATACTTCGCATGACAGATAAGAAACACAGTGAAAAAACAGAGCTGGGGGCCTCTACTCCAACAACTAGGGAGCAGACACTGTCTCTGACAGGGCAGTGACAACCACAGAGCAAATATCTTGCTTAGTATCCAGTGCAGGCTCTTGTCACCATAATATCAGTCACACATCCTATCAAGAGGATATTGGTCAGCATACACTGAGGAAAGAGGTGGCAGACATCTGTACTAAAAACAGCACTTGCACCAAAAGATATTAAACCCACACAGGCTACAGAGGGACATTCCCACATAAAAATAGCCCTCCAAGACAGTCTAAGTGTCTGGCATCAGTAGGAAGAACCCTGAGAGCATTTAGCCTTGAATACCAGTGGGGCCTGAGTGCAGGAGCTCCACAGGGCTGAGAGAAACAGAGACTCCACTCTTGGAGAATGCACACAAGGTCTCATGTGCACTGGAACCCAGCAAAAAGCTGTACTTCCATAGGAACATGGGCTAGACCTACCTAGGGTTCTTGGAGGGTCTTCTGAAGAGGCAAAGGTTGGCTATAGCTCACTGTGGGGGCAAAGACACCAGTAGTGGAGGCTCCAGGGAATACTGCTTAGCATGAGCTCTCCCAGAGGTCCCCATTTCAGCACCAAGACCCGGCCCCACCCAACAACCTGCAGGCTCCAGTGTTGGAAAGCCTCAGGACAAACAACCAAAAAGACAGGAACACAGACACACCCATCAGGAGACAGGCTGCCTAAAGTCATACAGAGCTCAGAGCCACATCAATACACACCCCTTGACATGGCCCTGTCCACCAGAGGGACAAGACCCAGCTCCACCCAACAGAGGCACCAGTCCCTCCAACCAGGAAGCCTATACAAGTCCCTGTTCCAACCTCACCCACCAGGGGGCAGACACCAGAATCAAGAGGAACTATGATCCTGCAGCCTGCATAAAGGAGACCACAATACAGAAAGTTTGACAAAGTGAGATGACAGAGAAATATGTTGCAGACTAAGGAACAAGATAAAAACCCACAAGAACAACTAAATGATGAGGAGATAGGCAATCTGTTCAAAAAAGAATTCAGAGTAATGATAGTAAGGATGATTCAAAATCTCAGAAAAAGAATGGAGGCACAGACCAAGAAGATACAAGAAATGTTTAACAAAGATGTAGAAGATTTAAAGAACAAAGATGAACAACACAATAACTAAAATGAAAAATAAACTAGAAAGAATCAATAGCAGAATAATGGAGGCAGAAGAATGAAGAAGTGAGCCGAAAGACACAGTGGTGGAAATCACTGTCACATAACAGAATAAAGAAAAAAGAAAAGAAATGAGGACAGTCTCAGATATTGCTGGGACAACATTAAATGCACCATCATTTGCATTATAGAGGCCCCAGAAGAAGAAGAGGAAGGGAAAGGGCCTGAGAAAATATTTCAAGAAATTATAGCTGAAAACTTCCCTAACATGGGAGAGGAAACAATCACTCAAGTCAAGGAAGTGCAGAGAGTTCCAGGCATGATAAACCCAAGGAGGAACATGATGAGACATATATTAATCAAACTGACAAAAACTGAAGACAAAGAAAAAATATGAAAAGCAACAAATAACGTACAAGGGAATCCCCATAAGCTTATCAGCTAATTTTCAGCAGAAAATCTGCAGGCCAGAAGAGAGTGGCACTATATATTTAAAGTGATGAAGGGGAAAAAATCTACAACCAAGAATACACTACCCAGCAAAGCTTTCATTCAGATTTGATGGAGAAATCAAAAGCTTTACAGACAAGCAAAAGCAAAGATAATTCAGCACCAAAAAAACCACATTTACAACAAATGCTAAAGGAACTTCTCTAGACAGAGGGGGAAAAGGGCCACAACTGGAAAAAAGAAAATCCCAAATGGAAAAGCTAACCAGTAAATTCAAATATAAAGTAATAGTAGGAGCTGGAGGAATCAGGCTCCCTGATTTCAGACTATACTACAAAGATACAGTAATCAAGACAGTATGGTACTGACACAAAAACAGAAATATAGATCAATGAAACAGGATAGAGAGCCCAGAGATAAACCCACGCACATATGGTCACCTTATTTTTGATAAAGGAGGCAAGAATATACAATGGAGAAAAGACAGCCTCTTCAATAAGTGATGCTGGGAAAACTGGACAGGTACATGTAAAAGAATGAAATTAGAACACTCCTTAACACCATACACAAAAATAAGCTCAAAGATTAAAGACCTAAATGTAAGGCCAGACACTATAAAAGTCTTAGAGGAAAACACAGGCAGAACACTCTATGACATAAATCACAGCAAGATCCTTTTTGACCCACCTCCTAGAGAAATGGAAATAAAAACAAACAAAAAAAAAAAAACAAATGGGACCTAATGAAACTTAAAAGTTTTGCACAGCAGAGGAAACCATAAACAAGATGAAAAGACAACTCTCAGAATGGGAGAAAATATTTTCAAACAAAACAGCTGACAAAGATTAATCTCCAAAATATACAAGCAGCTCATGCAGCTCAATATCAAAAAAACAAGCAACCCAATCCAAAGATGGGCAGAAGACCTAAATAGACATTTCTCCAAAGAAGATATACAGATTGTCAACAAACACATGAAAGAATATTCAACACCAGTAATCATTAGAGAAATGCAAATCAAAACTACAATGAGGTATCACCTCACAGCAGTCAGAATGGCCATAATCAAAAAATCTACAAACAATAAATAATGGAGAGGTTATGGAGAAAAGGGAACCCTCTTGCACTGTTGGTGGGAATGAAAATTGATACAGCCGCTATGGAGAACAGTATGGAGGTTCCTTAAAAAACTAAAAATAGAACTACCGTACGACCCAGCAATCCCACTACTGGGCATATACCTGGAGAAAACCATAATTCAAAAAGAGTCATGTACCACAATGGTCATTGCAGCTCTATTTACAATAACCAGGACGTGGAATCAACCTAATTGTCCATCGACAGATGAATGGATAAAGAAGATGTGGCACATATATACAATGGAATATTACTCAGCCATAAAAAGAAATTGAGTTATTTGTAGTGAGGTGGATGGACCTAGAGTCTGTCATACAGAGTGAAGTAAGTCAGAAAGAGAAAAAAAAATACCGTATGCTAACACATATATATGGAATCTAAGAAAGAAAAGGTCATGAAGAACCTAGGGGCAGGACAGGAATAAAGATGCAGATGTAGAGAATGGAGATGAGGACACGGGAAAGGGAAAGGGTAAGCTGAGACAAAGTGAGAGAGTGGCATGGACATATATATATATACTACCAAATGTAAAATTGATAGCTACTAGGAAGCAGACACATAGCACAGGGAGATCAGCTCGGTGCTTTGTGTGCACCTAGAGGGGTGAGAGGGAGGTTGGGAGAGAGACACAAGAGGGAGGAGATATGGGAATATATGTATGTGTATAGCTGATTAACTTTGTTATAAAGCAGAAACTAACACACCATTGTAAAGCAATTATACTCCAATAAAGATGTTTAAAATAATTAAAAAATAAAGTTATAGTAGGAAATCATCTACATATAAATATTATATCAACACCACAAGCATGAAGAGAGGACAATTGCAGGAAATGTGAACTGCATTTGAAATTAAGAGACCAGCAACTTAAAACAACTTGGTACGTAATATAGACCACTATGTCAAAACATCATGGGAACTTCAAACCAAAAAATTACAATAGATACACACACAAAAAAGAAAATCAACCCAAACACAACCCCAAATATAGGCAACAAACCACAAGAAAAGAGAACGAAAGAAGAATGGAAGAAATAAGCCTGACGAAAACAAATCCAAAACAATTAAGAAAATGGCAATAGGAATATACCTATCAGTAATTACCTTGAATGTAAATGGATTAAATGCTCCAACCAATAGACATAGACTGGATGAATGGATACAAAAACAAGACCCACATACATGCTGTCTACAACATACCCACGTCAGACCTAGGGACACGTACAGACTGAAAGTGAGGGGATGGAAAAAGATATTCCATGAAAATGGAAATTAAAAGAAAGCTGGAGTAGCACTACTCATATCAGAAAAAATAGACTTTAAGATAAAAACTATTACAAGTGACAGGGAAGGACAGAACATAATGATCAAGAGATCAATCCAAGAAGATATAAAAATAAATACATATAAATATAATATAAATATATATATAAATATATATGCACCTAAAATAGGAGAACCTCAATATATAAGGCAAATGCTAACAGCCATAAAAGGGGAAATAGTAACACAATAATAGCGGGGGACTTTAACTCCCCACTTACACCAATGAACAGATCATCCAGACACAAAATTAATAAGGAACACAAGCCTTAAATGACACATTAGACCAGATGAACTTAACTGATATTTATGGGTCATCCAAAAGCAGCAGAATACACTTTCTTCTCAAATGTACACGGAACATTCTCCAGGATAGATAACATCTTGGACCACAAAGAAAACCTCGGTAAATTTAAGAAAATTGAAATCAATCAAGCATCTTTTCCAACCACAACACAATGAGATTAGAAATAAATTACAGGAAAAACACTGTAAAAAAAACCCCACAGAGACATGGAGGCTAAACAGTAATCAAATTACCAATGGCATTTTGCACAAAATTAGAACAAAAAATTTTACAATTTGTATGGAAACACAAGGGACTCCAAATGGACAAAGCAATCTTGAGAAAGGAAAACGAAGCTGGAGGAATCAGACTCCCTGACTTCAGACTATACTACAAAGCTAAAGTAATCAAAACAGTTTGGTACTGGCACAAAAACAGAAATATAGATCAATGGAACAGGGTAGAAATTCTAGAGATAAGCCCACACACCCATGGTCAACTAATCTATGACAAAGGAGGTAAGAATATACCATGGAGAAAAGACAGTCTCTTCAATAAGCAGAGCTGGGAAAACTGGACAACTACATGTAAAAAAATGAAATTAGAACACTCTAACACCATACACAAAAATAAATTCAAACTGGATTAAAGACCTAAATGTAAGGTCGGATACAATAGAACTCTGAAAACATGGGCAGAACACTCTCCGACATAAATCACAGCAATACCTTTTTTGATCCACCTCCTAGGGTAATGAAAATAAAAACAAAAATAAACCAGTGCAACCTAATTAAACTTAAAAGCTTTTGCCCAGCAAAGGAAACCATAAACAAAATGAAAACACAAGCCACAATATGGGAGAAAATATTTTCAAATGAAGCAACCAACAAGGGATTAATCTCCAAATTATACAAACAGCCCATGCAGCTCAATATCAAAAAAAAACAAACAACCCAATCAAAAATTGGGCAGAAGTTCTAAATAGACATTTCTCCAAAGACATACGGATGGCCAAAAAGCACATGAGAAGATGCTCAACATCACTAATTATTATTAGAGAAATGCAAATCAAAGCTACAATGAGGTATCACCTCACACTGGTCAGAATGGCCATCATCAAAAAACCTACAAACAATGTATGTTGGCGAGGGTGTGGAGAAAGGGAACCCTCCTACAGTGTTGGTGGGAATGTAAACTGGTACAACCATTATAGAGAACAGTATGGGGGTTCCTTAAAAGACTAAAAATAGAGTTAACATATGATCTAGCAATACCACTCCTGGGCATATATCTGGAGAAAACCATGATTCAAAAGGATACTTGCACCCCAGTGTTCACTGCAGCACTATTTACAATAGCCAAGACATGGAAGCAACCAAAATGTCCATCGACAGAGGAGCGAATAAAGAAGATGTGGTACATATATACAATAGAATATTACACAGCTATAAAAAAGAATGTGCCATTTGCAGCAACATAGATGGACCTAGAGATTGTCATACTGAGTGATGTAAGTCAGAGAAAGAAAAACATCATATGTCATCACTGATATGAGGAATCTAAAAAAAGTGGTACAAATGAACATGTTTACAAAACAGAAATAGAGTCACATATGTAGAAAACAAACTTATGGGTACCAGGGGAGAAGTGGGGAGGGATAAACTGGGAGATTGGGATTGACATATACATACTAAGATATATAAAATAAATAGCTAATAAGAACCTACTGTATAGCATAGGGAACTCTACTCAATACTCTGTAATGACCTATATGGGAAAAGATTCTAAAAGAGTGGATATATGTATATATATAACTGACTCTCTACTGTACACTTGAAACTAATACAACGTTGTAAATCAACTTTACTCCAATAAAAATTTGAAAAAAAATAGATGCCTAGAGAAAGCAGGTGACTTGTCTCAGCCACACAGCTGGTAGGTAGTGAATTGAATTCAGACCTCTAGGCCATTGTACCCCACCAGACAAAACCCCCAAATGTAATATGATCTCTGAAGTAATGAACAGAGCCAACCCTGTGGACCTCAATTACTTCATCTGTGAAAAACTTTTGGATAGGATAATCTCAAAACTCCCGTCTGACTCTAAAAGCTTCACTATTATTATGTGCTTCACTAATGAGCAAAACCTAGTCTTTTAATCCTGGTTCACCACATCCAGTCTGAGTGAACTTGAGTAAATCACAAATCCGCTGAAGCCCAGTTTCCTCATCAGTACAAATTGTTATGAGGATTTGATTATTGTGGCAATGTGCTTTTACATTTATCACAGTGGTCATCAGGAAAACGCAAATTAAAACAATGTGATGTTACTACATATTCTCTGGAATGGTTAAAATGTAAAGGACAGGTAAGATCAGCAGCTCTGTGCAACAGCTCTCAACTGCTGCCAGTGGGATTGTAGACTGCTCAACCATGTTGGAAGACCAGCACTGTCCAAAGAACACGCGCACCCTGTGACCAAGCATCTCTGCCTCAAGCAAGTACCCAATAGAAACACATCTATTAACCAAAAGTCATGCACAAGCGTGTTTATGCAGCATTACTCATATGAACCTGTGAGATAATAGAAAATATATTTATTGGTCTTTGCCCCTGGTTCTTGACACAGAGCTCCTAAAACCCTTGTAATTTCTCGAGTGATAAGAGCACTAGGAACATCTTGTGTTTTAGTGAGGCACTCAGGGTGGACTCCTTGATGGCTTCTGGATGGGAGCTGGTCACCAGAAAGACCAAGCCATGATTAGAAGCTTGGAGTTTTCAGCCCTGTCCTCCTCTTCTCTAAAGAGGGCAGAGGGGCTGGAAATGGAGTTAATGAGTGAACATTAACTGTGTGATGAAGCCTCCATAAAAATCCCAATAGTACAGGTTTTGGAGAGCTTTCAGGTGGGTGAACATGTCTACTAATAGGGAGAGTGACACACCCCAACTCCCTTGGGACAGAAGCTCCTGTTCTTGGGACCTTCCTAGATCTCGTCCTATATATCTCTTCATTTGGCTTTTTATCTGTATCTTTTATCATATCTTTTAATAAACTGGTAAGTGTTTTCCTGAGTTCTGTGAGCTATTCTAGCAAATAATCAAATCCCAGGGGAAGGAAGTGATGAGAACCTCCAATTTGCAGCCAAGTTGGACAAAAGCTATGGGTAACCTGGGGACCTAGTACTTGTGATTGGCACCTGAAGTGAGGGGCAGCATTATGGGACAGAGCCCTTCACCTGTGGGATCTCTCACTATCTCCAGGTAGATAGTGCCAGAATTGAGTTTAATTGCAGGATATCCAGCTGGTGTCATAGGGAGTTGCTTGGTGTGGAGAAGAATCCCACACATCTGGTGACCACACGTGTCAGAAGTGAAAGAAAAAGATACAGGAGGAGAACCATAGGTTTTTCCAAAACAGAACCCTAAACTAGAAATTTTCCCAAAACCCATCAACAACAGAATGGATAAATAAATCAAGGCATATGCAAAGATAGAATGAGAATGAAAGAACTACGACTACATACAATGTGGCTAAATCTCACCAACAAAAGGCTGAGCAAAAGAAGTCAGACACAAAATAGTACATACAGAGTATTTCAATTCATATAAAATTCCAAAGCAGGCAAAACTACTCCATGCTGTTAGAAAATAGGAAGGCGTTACCCTCAAGGTGGAAGATGAATAGTTTAAGGAATGCTGGTAATATTCTGTCCCTTGATCTGGATGTGGATTATACACGTATCATTTGTAAAAAATTGTACGAGTTCTACGCCTACAGTTTTTGCATGCACACTGTACTTCAATAAGAGTTTTAAAACTCTTCCACTACCCAGCAGTTATTAACATCCTCTATATGCAAATATTTATTTCTCGATATACCTATGTATTTATTTACCTTCTAAATATCTGTCTACATCTCTACAACAGCATGTCTTTCTGACTAGGTCACTCTTTTCTCTACAATAAATGGTTTGCTGTGATGTGGAAGAGCATCCGGGTTTTTCCCCGCTGGTTGTGACCAGCAGTGTTTCCTAGTGCACAAGTGCTCAACTCCATACAGCATTTCCAGTGAACTCTTTGAGAACACTCTGCTCAGGGCCCCGCATATGAAACTTTCTGAATAAATACCATCTAAGGGGACATGAAATATTTGTCCCTGAAAATAAAAGCATAAAAACCATAACCAACTAGGTTCTTGAATGAATTGGCAAGTAAATCATTTTTATAAAAGAGTTGATTTGAAAACACCATATAAAAATATCCCATGGTCTGATCTCCTTGTATACTTTATTCTATTTTCATCATGATGTGTTACACTATAGAAAATTAATGATGATTCTTCTCTAAATGATGCTATCTAATTATTATAATCTGGTAAAAGTATGTCCTATTAATTAGATAGCTATGCTAAAATTAACACAGTTTTATTAATTGAAACATTGTGGCAGGAAAACCAGTACTAAAAATTAGGTAATTAAAAAATGTAACAGTGTCAGAGGTTTAAATCCATGGAAATTAGGAGGGGGGAAATGTTGGAAAACTTGTGACAGTTTCAAATACTGGATATTTGTGGTGATGCAAAAAAAAATTAAGCCTTTTAATTGAAATTTTCAGAGATATTTAGTATGTTTTTTTTCAACTGTGGTTTGTGTAAAATTAGAGAACTAAGATTGGAACTGCTGTTTGTCAAGCTTGAAAGAATGATTAAAATATGTTAAGTAAATTAAACTTTGTAGATTGAATATAATAGTATCTAAATCTTCTAATTCTCTAGCCCATTTTCTTTGTCCAAATTAGAATAAAAAGAACTTAGGTTTTAAATCCCATATAATTTCTTTCCTTATACTGCGTTATATTTACAAACCATCTCTAGGTAAGGGAACCCTCCTTCAAAGCATCATTTTAAGTTTCTTGCAGGAGATAATTTAACTACAATGCATTCAAGATGATCCAGCAATCCCCTTCTTGGGCATGTATCCAGAAAAGACAAAAACTCTAATTCAAAAAGATACATGGACCCCAGTGTTCATAGCAGCACTATTTACATAGCCAAGACATGGAAGCAATCTAAGCGTCCATCGACGGGTGGAGCAATAAAGAAAATATGGTATATATACAATGGAATATTACTCAGCCATCAAAAAGAATGAAATAATGCATTTGCAGCAACATGGATGGATATAGAGATTATCATATTAAGTGAAGTAAGTCAGACAGAGAAAGACAAATATCATATGATATCACTTATATGTGGAATCTAAAATATACAAATAAACTTATTTGCAAAACAGAAACAGACGCACAGACATAGAAAACAAGCTTACAGTTACCAAAGGGGAAAGAGGGGAGGGATAAATTAGGAGTTTGGGATTAACAGATACAAACTACTACACATAAAATAGATAAACAACAAGGGCGTACTGTACAGCACAGGGAACTATAGTCAATATCTTGTAATAACCTATAATGTAAAATAATCTGAAAAAGAATATATATGTGTATGTGTGTTTATATGTATATATATATATATAGCTGAATCACTTTGCTGTACACCTGAAGTATAGTTGTAAGTCAGCTATACTTCAATTTTTTAAATTATAGCAATAAAAAAAAGAACAGTGGACAATTAATGATGACAGAGGCAGCTACATATTAGCCCACTGAGAGGAAAACCAGAAAATGATAAGAAACGTGAATACTTACTTGTTTGTCTGAAAGGGGTTTCAACACGATCACTTTATCTTAGCTGTGGGTTTTCCGCTTGAATGTGCATCAGACACCTGTTGAAGGAAACATTCTGTTATTTAGCTGGGATGGTGGGGGGCGGGGGGGAAGAATTTTTAGCAACTTGGATCTCTATGCACCTGAACATGGCTTTGTATTTAAACTTGAAGAAACCCTTTGGTCACCTGCTCCTGACTGGCTTCTAATTTCTGACTCGATGAGGACATTCCAGTGCTATTCCTGCTCCCTCCCATGTTTCCTCCTCTTCCTTCTCCATCTCCTTTCTTCTCACTCACCCCTGTCAGAGGCCTTCAGGAGTGTTTTCATTTCAAGCTTTTACTTCACAACAGCTTCACTGAAGCAGGATTCTCAAAATAAATAACACCCATCACCAGCCCTCCACCATTGTCCAGTTAAAAGAAGAACACCATAGGGCTTGTTTTCCACAGCAAAGTAGTGTTGAGAGTAGCAGAATTATAAGCCTATCTAGGCATGTTGTAAAGCTGTTTGAAAAGTGACTCAGAGCAAGTTTTGTGAATGGAGATGTAGTGCTCAAGTCACATTCTGCTTTAAAAGTTGTAACAAATACAGATAAATTAAAAAGAAAAAAAGAACACCAATTAAAAGAAGAAACAAGGTTCATGTAAAAATTATAGCTTTTATTTAAAAAAGACCACTAATTTTTGGTTTTAGAAAAAACATGGAGGGAATGCAAATCTTGGTGAATAGAAAACTGCAGTGTTAAAGAAGAAAATGAATAGCAGTTTAAAGCTGCAAGTCCAATAATGACCAGCACCAGAAAGCAATGGCCAAATAAAGGTTAAAAAGGAAGGTGACAGGGCTCCCCTGGTGGCGCCGTGGTTGAGAGTCCGCCTGCCGATGCAGGGAACACGGGTTTGTGCCCCGGTCCGGGAAGATCCCACGTGCCGCGGAGCGGCTGGGCCCGTGAGCCATGGCCGCTGAGCCTGCGCGTCGGGAGCCTGTTGCTCCGCAACGGGAGAGGCCACAACAGTGAGAGGTCCGCGTACCGCAAAAAAAAAAAAGGAAGGTGACAGATACTCTGACTAAAACTGATCTTAAAAATGAGCTTCCTTTGAACATGAAGTGGAAAAATCCAGAGTTTGCATTGCCAACTGTTTACAAAGGAAAGATGATTCAGAAGAAGTACGTGACTTAAACAATAAAATCTTTCAGATTCTTCTGGGAAGATTGGTAGATAATATGAAATTTAAACTAACATTTGGACTTTGTCCATTTTGTGCACAGGGAAGACATTTTTGGCATGCTATTTAAAATACTTTCATATCAGTTTATCATTCCAAAATATAGTGGAAACACGCACATCTGCAGTTGCACTCTGGTGTAAAGAAAAAAAATGGAAAAGGCTGAGGCCACTTTACCTTATATAGAAATAAATCATAATTCCCTATATACATTTTGTACTTATTTCCACCCTTGAACGTATGTAAGATACAATTTTAAGAATTTCTTTGTAAGAGCAAAATCACCTTGAAAACTTGGGCAAGTTACTTAACCCCTGCTATGCTTTGATTTCCCAATCTAAACAACGGAGACAATAGTAAAGCCTATTTCCGTGGGTTATTGTAAGGATCTAAAAACTACTAAATAGCTAAAACTTCTTAGGGCAGTGTATGGAAATAGTACCAAAAATAAACAGAAGAAGAAAAGCCAAAATAAAGCAGTGAGGCAATACTTACTATTTATTAAATTACCAGCTATTAAAACATTTGTAACTGCTAGAAAAAAAAGAATACGTGACAGAGACTGTACGTGCCCTGCACTGCCTAAAATATTTACTATCTGGCCCTTTACAAAACTATTCATCCATCTCTGCTCTAATAGGTAATCTTGACTACAATAGATATGTTTTATAAGTGTAAGTGAATAATATATATGGAATGCCAGAGATATTTAGATTTTCTCTGGATTACATAGCATTTACTAAGATTAAAAATTGATTATGTGACCAAATTATAATTTCTTGTGTAAGTTCAAATGTTACCAAAATATTTATCAAAGGAAAGTATACTGATGTATGTCTGATGCCAGCAAATTGTTAATCAGGTTTTTGTAATCCTTATTTCTGTTATTGTTTAAAGCCTGGGCCATGAACATGACTACCAAGAGCTATCATATATGCGCAGATGCCACAGGGATTTATTACCAAATTAACCTCATTGAGGGCTATGGTGGATGCACAACTCCAGGGGGCACCAGCCACATTGTGTTCTATGAGTTACGCTTAGAGTTGTCTTTTTTTTTTAATTTTATATTGGAGTATAGTTGATTAACAATGTTGTGTTAGTTTCAGGTGTACAGCAAAGTGATTTAATTATACATATACATATATCTATTCTTTTTCAGATTCTTTTCTGATATAGGTTACTGCAGAATATTGAGTAGAGTTCCCTGTGTTATACAGTAGGTCCTTGTTGATTATCTATTTTATATATAATAGTGTGTATATGTTAATCCCAAAACTCCTAATTTATCCCTCCCCCCAACCTTTCCCCTTTGGTAACCATAAATTTGTTTCCTATGTCTGTGAGTCTGTTTCTGTTTTGTAAATAAGTTCATTAGTACCTTTTTTTTTATGAACGAATTCCCCTGTGTTGTGTGACACAATGGTACTGATCTAGGCTCCTTTTTAAGTGGAATTTGAGTTGGCAAATAAGGAAGATAATGTACGCAATGTATTTTTAAATTTTAACAGAATATTTGTTAAACTCCACCTTGACATCTTGAAAAGAGTGGTTATATTTTCCAGAGATTTAAAGATTATTGAGTGATGTATGCCAGCTGGTTGGGGGTCAGGGCAGTAGGACTAGTGACCTATCATGGGACAGTTATCTTGGTCCAGGAAAGCTAAACTTAGTTTTAATCAATGCTCTAAATGAGGACAGAGAAGCTATGCTTATCTAATTTGCTTACGACATAAAGCTGGGAGGCCTAGAGGATACTAGGTCTGGTTTACAAATGGAAATTTACCGATGGACCAAAACTAAGGAAAACAATCATAATAGAAATCAATATTTTGCATTAAGGAACCCTCTAAATCATGACTCTCTCAATAAAGATACATGTAATTTATTTTTCAACCTAAATGTATTTTGGGTTCAAAAGACTCAAGGAATTTTAAAAAGACGGGGTAAGTATAGAGAACAATAGTTGGTCTTAAATATCTGATTTACTTTTTTCTTTTTTAAAGTAAAAGAGTAGAAATTTAATACTTTTTTCCAGAGGTGAAAATGTAAGACAGGACTTAGAAGTTAAAAAACTGAAGGGCTTCAAGCCAGGTTTAGCCCACAAATATATTTTTTTAATTTACCACCCTCCTCCAGAGTATTTTATCTAACATTTTTACTTAGTTACTTGTGTTGAAAAGCCACAAGACTTCATATATGTATCTGGATTTTCAGCATCTTTTGAGTCACAGGAAGATCTGGCAGCATTGGCCCTGCACTCCTCTAGCAGCATCCAGTAAGAGCCAGGCAGTGCCTTCCACTCACCACAGTCCCCACCACTCCCTATTGATACACCTGGTCTGCCATACTCATTTATGCATGTGCCTGGCCCCTAGATATCTGAACTTGTGTGACTCCTTTAAAATAAAGGGATGAAGAAATTCTGAAAAAATGAAATCTGTCTCCAAATGTAGTGGGTTGCCTTAAGGGCTGTTGAGCTTCCTATCAACCTACACTTCCTATCGTTGAAGCGTAGGTTGACATGGATATTAGAGAGAATTCTGGCATGGGGCTGGAGGCTGGGCTAGATCAACGTTTATCAAATGTTTTTGTAAGAGAGACTTGCAGTGTTATTTGCTTAAATTATTTTTTATTCTAATGACTCCTCAACATTCACAAACAAAACTTGTGAGTTAAAATCTTATGTTTTAGCTCTGATTTGTATAAATTCCAAACAAATATTTAAATTCCAAAATTACTGCTGTCAACATCTCTTCAAAAAGATTTAAAAAGCAGTCAAAACTTTATGTTTCCAGATTTTTATATTTTCATATTTTAATGTAAGTGTTTATGATGCATAGACACAAGCTACATTTATATTTCATCATACACATAGTTTTAGATCAACACTTTGGCATTGTGCTTAGTTGGAACTGTAAACTGAGGGATGATTCCCACGGTCCAATTTACCCATGAAGCTAGGTCATTCGCAACCAATATTCAGAGAAAAATAAAAAGATGATCCTAATTATGCCAATTCATTTTGATTATGAATTTTGAAGAGCTAATTTATACTATTTGAGATTCAAGTGAGCACATGTAGGTTCCTTTTTCCAGTGAAAATCTCTGACTCACTGAAATGAAGTCCATGGGTATTTGTAGTAAGTGCTTAATGGGTGGTCACCATTGTTGGGACAATAGATGTATCAGATAAAGTCCTTGCTCTTAAGGAGCGTACTCCCTCGTTAAAGTCCCAAACAGAAGAGAAATAATTAAAAATAATAAAAAACAGTGTATAACCAAATATACTGCTGATTACATATACAATAGGCATCTAGAGAAAGGAAAGCGTAACACACACCAATGTAATGTGTAGAGAATGAGTAGAATGTGGACAGTCCAAAGGAGGCAGAAAGATATTCTAAGTAACAGACTCCTCCTACGTTAGGGAAACGACTGAGGTATGTGTGGGCATGTGAGAAGCTTGATTATAGAGGTCCTGAACACTTCCCGAGGTTGAAACCTCAAGCATAAGATTGCTATTTAAGCAGACATGAAATAGTGTGAATTTGTAGCTGAGTCTGTTATCATGGCCCTGAGAATTTCCTCCAGCAAACTTTGATAAGAACCAAGGATGCAGAACCAAGAAAGGCGACAGTAGGTAAAAGAGGCATAGGATTTTAAGGTGACATCTCATGTGTTATTGACAAGATTGTTCTTTTCAAGAAGTCCACCCTGGGTAAGGAAGCAAATAAAACCAGAATCGCCTGGATATGGGCTGGAAGAAGGGAAGAATTTGAGGACACAGTGAGAACAAAGAGAAGAGCAGAAGGAATGAGGAAGTGAATAGGTATCGTATTTTTTAAAATTCCTGTAATTAATTCAAGGTGTACAAGTGTGAAGGGTCTGGGTGATAGTGTAGCCACAGATGAGGCTGTGCTGGGACCAACTGAAGTTGAGTGATGCCTGAAGATGAGGGTTTGTGAGGCCAGGGAGTTACTGGGTCATCACCATCTGCACTGAAGCCAAGAAAAATGGTGACAGACACAGGTTTTAGAGGATGGTGGAGGCTTCAGTGCCACTATCATTGGGGAGACTGGGCAGCATCTGGGTGACCAGAAGCTGAGGTGAGGGAGAGAGAGGTTTGGGGAGAGGTCATGGATTCCGGAAGAGGACTGTTGACTGGGTAAAGGTAGGAGGATAATGAACTAGATGCAGCAGTGATTAAGGAATTGGTTGCCTCTTGCATAAAAAACGGCACATGTATCTTTTCATGTCCCCTTTGGTCACTGGTTACTGCACACACAGCTGACCTGACAGCACCTCAGCTCTAGAACACACTCAGCTCTTACCTTCTAGCCCAGGGCCTGACAATACAATGAGGCCTTCACATACGTGCAATCTAAAACAGAGGGAGTTAACACCGATATGGACAGTACTTGTCCAACACTTCTCTGGTAGATACATGCTCCCCTCTTCCATCTGTCAGGCAAATAATTCTGAGGTTATTTCCAGAAGTCTCCTCAGAGCATCCCAGGTGGATTGGCCTCCTGTTGTCCACAGCACTGACAGGTCTGATAACACATCTCTGGACTGACTTTCCCTCCTTCCTGGGTTCACTCCTCCAGGCTCCCCATCCTGTTTCCTGGGGTTGCTTCTTCAAATATACTAACTGAATGCAAGCTCTTGTTGCAGACCTGCGTTCCTGGATTAACCTAAGACCCTTATCTGAAAGTAGAAGACATTAAGTAGACAGTAAGAAAGGTTTCATGGTCACGTAAATGTCAAGTTTCAGTTAGGTGAGGAGGAAGGAGCCCTGAAAGACGCAGGAGGAGTTTATTACAGTACACAAGTTTCCAAAGGATCCTCTTGGAATGGGTGGCAGATCAGAGCTAGAGCAGAGTTGATAGAGACGAAAGCATGTAAAGAAAAAAGGGAGGTGATATATGAATCACATATGTTAATTTCCTCTTTGCTAGAAAATAAATATACTAATAACCACAAGGGGCATATTTTAGACAACTGTATTTATTTCTGTAGCTTTGCATTTGTCTTCCTCTTCATTTGTTCCACCCTGGATAGATCAGACAGTCTAGCCTTGCTGTGTATCTCTGTTTCTTGCCAACATGCTGATGTCATCCTATATCTAGCCCTTAAAGTCACTTCAACTCACATTCATGTCTTTTGTCTTCTTCGTGGTGGCTAAGTTACTATAGCTTCATTGAACTTGCTTTTCTCTAAGTAGGATACATGGTCAATTCATCTCAGAGAAAATGTCAAGAAACAAACTATTTCCATACACAACAATATCATGTACTGTCCATTAGGGAAAGTTAAAAAAATATATATGTATATATAATTGTGTAATTTTTAAAAATTACACACACAATTCTGATAGACTGCTAGATTCCTGGAGATATTTTTTGCCATATTCCCACCAAATTTTGCCATATTCCTTGAACTTTTGAAATTTGAACGAATAAATCATCAAATATTTTGTCTATTCTGAGCTGAGGTTCGTCATTTTTAGACATTTTGGGTTAAAATTCTAGGTTATAAGAGACATTGGTCATGAGTTATAACAAACAGAGAAAAGACATCTGTTGTTACTTCCTGAACCTGCTGAGTCACAAGCCATAAGGATTCACCAGCCCTGTATCAGACGGCAGGCCCAGGAGAGCGGCCGACATGTTTGACTTTCAACTGAACCTCGAATTGTTATTGCTTAGAAAGAATTCACAAAGGAGACACATTTGTTTTGGAATCATAGAAAAGTGAGATCAAAAGAGACCTTTCAGGTCATGGGCTCCCCATTTCCTGCCGCTCTTTTATGTCACTGTTTTGTTTTGTTTTTTCTTTTGTGTACTGCTCACCCTAGCCCTAAATTTCTTCACAGATGACCCTTTGTGGAATTATTTCACAATGTAACATTACTGATAAAAGTGCTTACATTTGTAGGTCTCTTGCCCATAGCTATTCTAGGTCTGGTCTTTCTAATGCAGAGCCAAGTTGTGATTACCCAGTTGGACCCCTCCTCTTCCCTGCCCACATTTTTGCACATGAGAATCATCTCATCTCTTATAGTCATGGCTGCATTCGTATACACAGCTTTTAAAATTCCTCTTCTTTATCCAAGTTTTGTCAATTATTTCTGCTATTTGTTTTTTAATTCCTCCTACTTTATGTCTCACCTCTCAATGATGAGGTAGTTTTAACAGGTTTTTTTCTCAAATATGATTCTTCACCCCATCATCAGAGTTAGTAATGGCAGTTTAAGTGATGGATTTCAAAGCACATTTCCAAAAACGTCATCCTAACCATCCAAGAGACTCTAATCCACAGAAACAGTCTTGTTGGGTACCCTCCCTCCTTTCCTGAACAGTAGGCTCTTCCAAAGCTAACTGGTTATAACAATGCTGATATTAGACATGAAAATGTATCTGTTAAGCATGTATTGGCATGTGCTTACTAAGCCCCCTATCAAAGAAGTTGGTTTTTGTACTCTGTCCCTAGGAGTTTAAATCTAAGATTATCTATATACACAGCTAGTCAGATAAAAATATAGTATTTTACTGGCATCTGTTTATGTGAAATATAGCAGACTTGGGCTGCTTTCTATAGCTGACACATAGATTTTTTGGTTGGTGGAGGAGGGAATCACCCCTACCCCACAGTCAGTTCATGAGATTTAATCGCAGCTGATCCATGCCCTCCATCTCCTAACACACAAACATGTGCTTACACACACACATACACTCACTCACTTGGGAAGGGGAGAGGAGCACCTGACTCTGGCCTGGCCATTTAGAACATTCTGAATGTTTTGGAGATGGGAATGTGATAAAACTTTCCAGTGAGACTCAGTCATGGGACTTTTGTCTTTCCAATGAAGTTACTGAGAGGACGTATAAGCACAGAACTATTGGTGGCCATCTCGCCAACTTTTACAAAGGTTCTTTCTGAAGGAAACAACAAAAGGAAAACAAATCCAAAAGATGAAGAAAGAACTCAAATTCTGATGACATCCTTTGAAAGCCAGAAGAGAGACAGATCTTTACTGAAGCCTGTTCTACACCCATACTTTCCAATTATATGAGTCAATATACATCTGCTTGGTTTAAGTCAGTTTGATTTAGGTTCCTGTCACTTGCAACTGAAAGAGTCCTTACTAACATGTGTAGTTTGCCAAATAACCAGTCTGACCAGCCTTTTATGTCAGCCTGTTGCATTCTAGCACATGTCAAAGGAGATCTACATACCATTTGCTTCAGAATCATCTGGAATGCTTAGAAAACGCAGATTGGTAAACTGTGTACCCCAAGCATCTTAATCAGAATCCAGAAAGGTGAGGCTGAGGAACCTCGTGTTTGTCAAGTTACCTCTGGTGATTTTATGCACATTAAATTTTGAAAAACACAACAGAAGTCATAACTTTTGATTATATCAACTCAGATCAACCAGTTTTTATCAGATTGACTTGTGAGCTCAGTCAAATTGCAATTCTTTTCAAACAATTTTTCATCAGAGTTTTAAATGTCAACACTGATGTAGATAGAAAAAAGAGTAAATACTAAGGCCACATGTGAAAGAACTGTCATGGGACTTAACATGTTTAAATAACTGTGGAAGTTCCTTATCAATAGTGTTTTACCTGTAATCTAAGTGGTCATTAGAAGAAACAGATAAGTCAGCAGGGGAAAATTAAGTAACTTTATCTCAAACAGACGTGGGAATCAGGACAGACAACAGGAGAGACATGACTATTCAGTGTTTTTGTTCTTTCAGATGTTGAAGGAACTTTCCACCTTTCCAATATGGCATTAATCTCCCACACTGGAATAATTCCTCATTTCCCACAGACTGTTGGTACAATGAAATATTCTTCCCTCTGCTTCTTTGGACCTTTTCTATTATATTTAAATGCATATATGTTTAAGTAAAGTTTCTGAAGCAGACACCTTGAAACTCAAGAAATTCACTTCCAAATCAGTTTCAGGAGAGATGGAAGATGTGAAGCAAAATCTATATGAATCTCTCAACTGGTCAACAGATAAATATAGGGACTTCCCTGGTGGTGCAGTGGTTGAGAGTCCACCAGCCAATGCAGGGGACACAGGTTCGAGCCCTGGTCCGGGAAGATCCCACATGCCATGGAGCAACTAAGCCCATGCGCCACAACTACTGCGCCTGTGCTCTAGAGCCCGCGAGCCACAACTACTGAGCCCATGCACCACAACTACTGAAGCCCATGTGCCCTGGAGCCTGTGCTCCGCAACAACAGAAGCCACTGCAATGAGAAGCACACGCACCGCAACGAAGAGTAGCCCCCACTCGCCGCAACTAGAGAAAGCCCACGCACGGCAACGAAGACCCAGTGCAGCCAAAAATAAATAAATTTATAAAAAAAATAGATAAATATATTGTGGTAGATACTTAGTGAAAATTTGGAAAGAAATATTAACAACATTTAGCTATACTGATCAATCTAAAAAGCATTAGGCTAAGTGAAATATTCAAACACAATAGAGTGCATACTGTATAATTCCTATATGAGATTCTAGAAAAGACAAAACTATAATGACAGAAAGTAGTCAGTAGTTGCCCAGGGCTGGGCATAAGAAGGCCTCTCCTACAAAGAGGCACAAGAGAACTTTTTAGAGTGATGGAATTGTTCTATATCTTGGTGGAGGTTACATGACTGCATATATACCAAAGCTTATCAAGCTGTACACTTCACATGAGTGAATTGTATTGTATGTAAACTATGCCTCAATAAAACTATTATTAAAAAGTGAACTCTACACGGCACAGATTTCATCAGAGCAGGGGAGGTAGAACCCAAAGAACAGTTCTAAGGAGTCATGGACTGAAGTCTTGGGGAAACTGCCTTCGGCCTGGAGATGCAGGCAAGTCCCAGCAAGGGAAGGACCTGGGAGTTCTAATCGGGGGGAGAGGGATCTCATTATAGAGTGGTAGCTTCCTCACTCGCCCCCATTTATGGTGCTTGCTGGCTTCAGTGCCACAAGTGATCAGAGCCAGATGAGGCTCAAAGCTCTACCTAAAGGTGACTAAGGGAGGAATGAGGTCTTCTGAATTATCTCACTGATAGGAATGTATCGACATAGGAGGTAGGGACCAGGAAGGGCTGTGATAGATAAGAGTTAACACACAGAGAAGCATCCCCATGTGGGCATCTGTGGTGTGCAGCTGCGAGATGTACAGGGAAGGAAGAATACACTTCCTAGTCTAGGGAATATTTATCTAGAGACCAATGGCCTTTTGTCGTAGGCTAGTCCTGTTGGAATTATTTTAAAGATGTCACCAGGTTATTTGCCTGAGAAACAAGTTCTAAACAGCTTACAAACGAAAAACTAAAGGTTACTAAACATCTATTGAATTAGGAAGTTATCTTCTGGGGGGGTGGGGGGGAAAGGCTTTGTAAAAGATAGGGGAAATTGCTCCTGAAAAATTGAGGGCATTTAGCAAACAATCTTGATTACAACTGCTTTACCCCAGACCTTCCCAGTGAGAAGATTTGTTTGTTTTTTAGGGGGAGGATGGGGTTTTGTTGTTTGTTTTTTGTTTGTTTGTTTTGAGAGTGCTTTCTCATAAATATCCTGTCTGTATGCTGAGAGAACAAATGAGAACAATCGAATTCTGTCTACTTCATGAACCTTTAAAAATAATAGGATGTCCCCATCAGTAGTGTTTTATGAGCCGAAGGATGGGTTTGGACTGCCAAGTGGGATAACTTTTTATTTAAACTTTAATTTTCTCTTTCACTCATTTTCTGTCATAAAGCAAATGAAATTTGGCTTTTAAAAAAGTAGTAACTCATGTAAAGAAACTATTAGAGGGATTATTAAAAATCCATAAATTATATTAAATTTATAAAAAGCTCTTAGTGTCAATAAATAAGTCATGTCCTTATCTAGACACATTTAAACTGGGCATCCATAAAAAACCACAAGGAAATGAAAAGTTCAGATGGAAGAAGAATCACTAGATGAATTACTTCATCCTAAATGTTGCAGTTGGCTTCTTTTACAGGAACGATTTTTTTTCCAGAGGTGATAAATGCAGAACCTCATCAATCTGGCTCTTTACCCTTGGCAGATACTTGTCTTTCTATATGCATTTTATTTTCCTCTTTGGCTCCAGACACAAAATAGAGTATTCTTTGTGATCCAGGATTTGTTTGAAGCGATTTCATCTGGAAGGAAGTCAAGCAGGGCACTAGCAGGGGAGCTTTTACAGATTATGACCTGTAATCTGGTTAATACTCTGAAACACAAAGATCGGAAGGCTGGGATAAGACCACTTCATATGTGGCCATGTGCGCTCTCCCTCCCCCACCTCCTCCGAAGTCATCCCAGAGACTGAGAGGAGCCCAGCCTGCACTTGCTAGCAAGCTAAGAGGGAAGATAACAGAGATGTAATGGCATATATTCCAAGTCTAGCGTGGGTTAATCACCTAATAATAGGATTCCCTCATTCTGCTATTATTGCCATACACATCAATGTCCTTCTTAGTTTAGGATATCATACCCATGGTCTTTGATCAAAAGAGGCTGTTAGGGTTGAATGTAAGGTTTTACTTTCACTCAGATATTTGGGCTGGTCCTTAAAGTTTTAGTTTTTTACTAAAGGTTACATGAAACCAATGTTTAACTTTACATATCCATTTGGAGACCAGCAAATTTTAATTTGTCCTCTCTTAAGAACCATCTGCTGAATGTAAATCTTCATAACATCTAAGTTAAATTGTGACTATGTTTACCTTTCTTTAAATACAAAGATGTTTCTAGAAGATACTACATGGTATAATTTTTCTATCTAAAATGAAAGAGGAAAGTTTATTTCCCAACTCAAATTTGATGCTTTTTTGATTGTGTAGCTTACAAACAGCTTTTTAATGGCCATTTTTAAGTCCTAAGACATTATTTCTGTTTTGGAAATAATAACTTTGTGAGGGACAAAATCACCGAGACAGGTTTTGTGCAGATGAGTCTTCAACACGTTCACTTGCACACACATGCCCTGTGTGCAAGGGGATTAGGCATCCCAGCAGTGATTCCTCAAGTAATAAATTCTAGACTTAAGAAATCTATTATACATGCAGATTGGGAGTTTGGGGTTAGCAGATTCAAACTAGTATATACAGGGTGGATAAACAACAAGGTCCTACTGTATAGCACAGGAAGCTATATTCAATATCCTATGACAAGCTATAATGGAAAAGAACATGAAAAATATATATGCATGTATAACTGAGTCACTTTGCTATACAGCAGATATTAAACACAACATTGTAAATCAACTATACTTCAATAAAATTTTTTTTTTAAAAAAAGGAAATATACATGCAGGAAAAGTTTTGGAGGAAGCACAACCCAAACCCATTGTTCTTAAGGGCACCACCCCTTCGTTCCCCTGTCTGGGGAGCAATTTATTTAGAGGAATACTTTGTCTGACAGACATAGCAAGAGAGAAATCTCTAGACCTCAGAAATCTCCATCCACCTGTTCTGTGAAGCAGTCATCATCATCCTTTGAATCTGTTTCCTCTGATTCTGATGCCACCAGGACAGGGAGATGTGTGAGAGGTGAGAGTGATTTTTGCTCCTGGAATGACACTAGAGTTCCCTGATTCACCATGGGTGAAGTTTTTGCAGACTAGCTGGGGAACCAAATTGTGTTTCAAAGAAATACTACCAGGAAAAAAGTAAATTTCAAACAATTGACTTGTGTACTAACTCTTAGCTCTAACCCACTCGTAAATTGGGAGCTTCTGGGATTATTCTTCTGCGGTCAATTGTTTGCCATATTGGTTGAGAAACTGAAGTTAGGCTAAGTAATTTCCTCAAAAGGTTCAGAGACCAAAATGCCTAGAAATTTCCAGACATATCCACTTTACAGATTATTCATTTCATCCTGCACACTGTTATTTTGTTCATACGTAAACTTACTTGTCAAAGAATGAGCCAAAGCACTGATCCAAGTGCATTTTTAAATATGAACATTAAAAAAAAATCCTTCTGGGTAAGCAAGACAGTAGATTTTAACTCTCCATTCTTCCATGACTCAATGGAAAGGATCAGTTCTAACACCACCTTCACCATCCCACAGTGTTCAAATAAACCTCTATGTGTTTTACACATTTTATGCTTGTAGAGAAGAAAAAGAAAATGGAAAGAGGGAGCTTTCAGCATGAAAATATGTGGCTGACTTAGGCACTTAGGAAGTTTCTCTGCCCTATTTTCTCTATTTATAAACCGTGCTTCTCAGTGCATTTTTGCAATGAGATTTTTAAAAACAGATTTATATTATTAGGGAAATGCAGAATAAAATGTAAGATACAGTGAATACAGTTCTGGGATGGAGCAAAGTGTTAATGCAAAATGAACATACATTAGAGAACATGTAACCTTTCTGAGGATGAATTTCCCACATAAATCTTCTCCTTTCTCTGGAGGCTGTGAGACAAATAGCTAGGCTGTCAAAATCAGAAAGCTTTTGATTCCGAGTAAGAAGGGGCCTGGGGCAAGTGACATAACTTTTCTGTACCAATGTCCTCATTTGTAAAATGAGGATAACAATACCTTATGACTCTACAAAACTGTGAAAACCAAAAAGAAAGAAAGAAAGAAAGAAAATTAAAGTTCCAATTTTGTAATTCAAAAACTGATGGGCCATTTGACTGTGAATTTTAAATGCCTGAGCAGGTGAATTCTAGTTCTTTTGCACATCCAAACCTTTCTTTCCCTTTCTTTTAATCAATAAGTTTATAAGCTTGAGTATTTATGGTATGATCACAAGTTTACAATACCTGTCCACATACATCATTTCATTTGATCCTCACAGCAGCTCTGTGGGGCAGATGTAATGTTTCCAGGGAGGAAACTGAATGCCAAAGAAGCTAATACTTTGCCTGAACCTCCCAGCCTGGAAGCAGTTGAGTTCAGCAGAGTTCAGCCTTGAACTGCCATGTGGCCCTAGCAGGATCATGGCTGGACACAGCCAATTCCTCATTAAGGTGAAGAAGGCCATATTTTTCTTTATCCCTCTTGTTCTCAGAGCTCCCTTAAAACCCACCAGAAAGGGTATATGCCCAGTAGTGGGATTGCTGGGTCGAATGGTAGTTCTAATTTTAGTTTTTTAAGGAACCTCCATACTGTTCTCCATAGGGGCTGTATCAATTTACTTTCCCACCAACAGTGCAAGAGGGTTTCCTTTTCTCCACACCTTCTCCAGCATTTATTGTTTGTAGATTCTTTGATGATGGCCATTCTGACTGGTGTGAGGTGATACCTCACCGTAGTTTTGATTTGCATACCCTGAGAAAACCATAATTCAAGAAGAGGCGTGTACCACAATGTTCACTGCAGCTCTGTTTACAATAGCCAGGACATGGAAGCAAGTTAAGTGTCCATTGACAGATGAATGGATAAAGCTGTGGCACATATATACAATGGAATATTACTCAGCCATAAAAAGAAATGAAACTGAGTTATTTGTAGTGAGGTGGATGGACCTAGAGTCTGTCATACAGAGTGAAGTAAGTCAGAAAGAGAAAAACAAATACCATATGCTAACACATATATGTGGAATCTAAAAAAAAAAAAAGGTTCTGAAGAACAGAGGGACAGGACAGGAATAAAGATGCAGATGTAGAGCATGGACTTGAGGACAAGGGTGGGGGGAAGGGTAAGCTGGGACAAAGTGAGAGAGTGGCATGAACACATATACACTACCAAACGTAAAATAGATGGCTGGTGGGAAGCAGCCATATAGCACATGGGTGCTTTGTGACCACCTAAAGGGGTGGGATAGGGAGGGTGGGAGGGAGCCGCAAGAGGGAGGAGATACGGGGATATATGTATATGTATAGCTGACTCACTTTCTTATAAAGCAGAAACTAACACACCATTGTAAAGCAATCAAACTCCAATAAAGATGTTAAAATAAATAAATCAGCAACATAAAAAAAAAATCCATCAGAAAAAATGGGCTGAGTTCTCAGGAAGGTATATGTATATACAAAAGATACAAGTTCTCTCTAGGCAGCCACAGAGTTTTATACAGCTCAACTAAGAATTGCTATTCATTAGTCCTTTACCTTATTTGTTCCAAATACCTTTTTCCAAACAATCAAGCAGGGGATGGGAGCAGGAGGGAATGAGCAAGAAAGAAATGCCAGTAATCACGGTGAGTAACAGTCGTAGGGGTAAAGTGACAGCTCAAGGCTTTACTGTTGTCATAAAAGTGGTGCAGTTTTAAAGCTTTAAGATGAGCAAATCTCTGGGGTCTCTGTCCACTGTGGTTCTAATAGCATTAGAAAGGGTGAGTTGGTATAAACAATAACAAGATTTATGTGAGCGCAAACTGCTGACTATTGACTCTGATTCTGAAGAGAGAAGAAAAGAGAAAGCGAAACTAGACTGGATTCCTGTTATGTCCCTATTTATGGGAAAGCGAGGAACTTGACCAATCCTAGTGGACATTAACAATGGAAAGGCAAGCAGATGATTCTGATGCCGTTGATAGAAATTAAATGGAAAAGAGACAATAAAAAAAAAAGCTGTAGTGTGGCCACTTTGTACCGCAGGTTTCTAACCAGCAAAAGAGACTGACAGTGAGCTGGGTGGGACAGCTTTGTTCTCAGAGGAACAAAGATTTTGAAATCCTACTTTGCGGGACAAAACATCTAACCTAAAGGGGCTGCCAGTAGAAAATAAAACTCAAACACTTTCATTCATGACTCACCTTTCAGTTGGTAAAATCTATCTGAAAAAAAAAAATCTAGAATTTGTTCTTCCTCTTGGACTTGACTTTTATACCATACTAGTGTATGAGGGATTCTACCTCCCCTACCTTCTTCCCTTGTTTGTCAGTAAAATACTGAACCAGAGTCTTTTCTTTTCAGTTTATTATGACTTAGAAGAGGTATTTTTCTACTCTGCAGAAACTTCCCATTGGCTTTATGATTATTTTTGAGCTATCACAAACATTTTGGCCTCATCTGTTTATGTTAACAATGTCATTAACTCAGCTAGATCTTTTCAGCAACAAAAGAATGCCTCTTACTACAATCTCTTAGATGGCAAGTCCATCTTCTTAAAAACCACATGATTCTAAAAACAAATATGTAGGGAAGGAGTCTTTGGCCACAGGAGGGAACTTAACCAAAGTACCACTGACAGATCTTAATAAAAGAAAAATCAAGCTTAAAATAGAGAATTGCATACTTGAGCACAAGATCTGCTCCCATAATCTGGGAATTTTATGGTCTCCCTAAAGGAAAGAATATGTGGTCTGTTCAATGTGATCATGAAATATCTCCCTGAGACCTTAAAATGTAATGTGTCAGATGTTCAATCCATTCAGTTTGGACCAATTGTATAGCTAAGATGTCAGCTCCCCAGTTTCAAGACAGGCCTCTGGTGTTTTAGCCACAGTCTACAGCCTTCAGGAAAGGCTTGGAAACTATAAAGCTGAGGACATATTACAAATATTAGGATAGAAATATAGCTTTGTTATATATTTATTAAATATATTTGAATATCATATCTATACATCTACTTTTCTATAAAAGACTTGGAAAGACACAAATTAAACCCTAAGAAGAAGCTTTTACTTTTCATTTTGTACATTACTATATATATTTGATTTTTTTGCAATGAGAATTTAGTAATTTAGCAATTAACATAGAGTCAACACAGTGTTTTTTTCTAAAGTATGTTTGAGGTGATTGATACATTAAAAAATATATATATATCTGGTAGTCTCAGACACGTTCAGTGCACAGTTAAAACCAAGTGTTTTGGGGTGATCTTGGGGCTAAGACAGAAATCATGATGTGAGAAGGGTTATTTTTATATTGACTAGAACAGCACTGTAAATTCACCAATTCACCCTAATTTTTTGTTACCCTTGAGATGCATTTAGATCAAGTAGTCAGCGATCATTTCTGCTTCAGGAGAATAAATGATTACCCCAGATAAGCAACTGATCCATTACTAAGAGTTCATCTCAACAAAAGAATACTTTAGAGTACCAATTCTAGGGATATGTGTTGTACATATTCTGATGGTTTGGCATTGGGAGCTCACGTTCAAGACGTAGAATAACAGCAAGATTTTAGCTTTGGAGCAAGATCTTTGATTGACAAGTCCCTGCTACTTAGAAAGTTGAATGCTCTGGGCTTAGAACTCTGTGTCCTGACACGCGCAGCCTCACACTAAATAAAGCATGTGTTCAGACATTTTTCTGAGAGAACGGAAACTAATAACCGACTGCAGTTAGGTTTGTTTACAAATATTTGTAAAATATGCAGTAGAAACAAAGGAACCAGTGCTGAGCTGCTCAGATGAGGAAGGAGGGGAGGGGGAGGGGACAGCAAAGGGAAGGGGAGTGTGGGTCGGGGTCGGATGCTCAGAGTTGTTCCAACCAATTTCATAAATCAAGTCACTTATGAAGATATAAAAAGTAGAAGACCAAGTTCACGAAAGCCCAGACACTGCAGATTGCAGAAGAGACATCCTCTCTAAAGCAACTGAACAAGGAGAAAAAGGGCAAGAAAGAGATACTTCATAAAGCCAGGCCTAAACTAATGCTTTCTGCCCTACACCTTCACATTTACACTTACCCTAAAAAGATTAAATATCATAATAATTCTGAGATTTCTGGCTCTCAAGATTTCCATTATGACACATCAATAAAGCAAGGCAAGGTGACTGAGAAAGAACGGCTGGCTTTCATTTCCTGCTCATTTGAAGGTCACTTTTGGAGATAAAGATTATATTTTTGCAGAACCAGAGTATACACGAACATTTCTAGAAACTTGTAACATCAGATGTTCTGAACGAGCAAAGGAAAATGAATGATCCTATTAAGATACTTCTGACCATAAATCAGAGGTGTTAAGCTCTGACTGGCTAACTTCAGCTTCCCATTTGACTCATTTGAAAACGGAACTGATGTGAATATAGATTGGGGACACATGCTCGGTACCATTAAAGGTACCTCATAAGCTACTACCCTCCGGTCATAGATTGAAATACAGTGTGCCTAGCACCTGGATACAAATATTTGCATCGCTTCATTGTTAAGTGACTCTGTACAAATAGCAGAAAAATGGGTGTCATGCTTTTAATACAAAAGAACTGCTGGTGTTAAAGCTCACAGACTCACAGGGGAGGGTGGAGAGCAATTCGCTAATGTGTAGCACCTGAGAAGGGTGGGCTCATTTTCAAGCTTACCCCACCGCCATTTGCAAAAGCATCTATTTCTCCCCTTGTGCTGCTCTTCCCACCTCCCTCCCTCTAATATGCTTAGTGACATCTTGCTTTGATCCTCTAGTGAGCAACCCTTCAGCAAGAGAGATGGAGACCCATCTTCTGCCATTTGCACTGAGTTCTTAGTTTCCAGAGACGTTTCCCCAGTTAGCATGGTAACGTTCTGCCACTCATTCACAGGCAAGTGATTAAAACCTTGAGCCTCTGTTTTTCCATCTGAAAAATGAAGCTAAAATAGCTCTTGTCCCAGAGACTTGTTCTGAGGCATAGAATTGAATTTGTTAATGTATATGAAATACCTGGCACTTAGCGGGTGGGCAACAAACGTAATTATCTTCCTTCTATTAAAAAGGGGCCATGTAGGTAAAGACAAACGCCTTGACAACAAAAATCCCAACAGTTAAGTGATGCAAATAACTGTTCTTTTTCTTTGCTGAAAACAGGATTTGTTGGATGCATTAATTTACCTTTGTTTTTCCAGGGCTCCACGTGGTGTCAGGGCAGATACTCATGACATTTGCTTCATAAATATTGCTTTAAAAGTCCTCTATAGGCGCTTTCCTGGTGGCGCAGTGGTTGAGAGTCCGCCTGCCGATTCAGGGGACGCGGGTTCGTGCCCCGGTCCGGTAGGATCCCACCATGCCGCGGAGCGGCTGGGCCCGTGAGCCATGGCCACTGAGCCTGCGCGTCCGGAGCCTGTGCTCCGCAACGGGAGAGGCCACAACAGTGAGAGGCCCGCATACCACAAAAAAAGAAAAGTCCTCTATAAATGCAAACAGGTCAACCATTTTTACAGTCAGCTGAAGGGGGAAATCGGTCATGATAGTTTAAGAAATGTTATCAAGAGCCTGCGTGATGGAGGCAAGTGTTTTGAGCTCCGTGAGAGCCTTTGCCTTCCTTCTGAGCTGGGTGCCACTAATCTACACAACTCACAGAGCAGAACATTAGAAACAGCTGCTTAAGGACTTTGTGACTATTACTTATCCTTGAATGTGAAATAGTGACATATATACTTACATCTGCACAGGATAGAGCAGAGATACCCAGACATAACCTTTAAAAGAAACCAAAGTAGTATCTTATATATTCTAATATAACCACCAGAGGCATTACAATTAGGGAAGTCACATATGAAGGCAATTGTATGGCTAAAGATAAAAAAGCATCCTAAGAACTAAATAATGACTCAACCTATAAATTATGATTTTATCATCTAAGCAGTTTTTGAGAAGTAAAACTAAATATCTTTCATACTTAGAGTTTAAATGATAAACTATAGTCCTTTAATACTAACACATTTCAAAGAAAGATGAAAAAAGTTATTGGTGTAAAATTCTATAGTTTTTTTAATCAAGAATTTTTTGGGAAAGTCTATAAAATTTTAAAACAAATGCCTCAAATTAAGCAGGACTTCACTGAAAACCCACAGTGCATCTGAACTGAAGGTTTGTTTGTTTGCTTGTTTTTGAGTAAATAAATGATCAAAACAAGATGTTATAGAATCCAGAATCTGTTTCTATCTCCTAAAAAATTCCTGGAGAGGATACTCTAATTTTGTTTTGACATGTTTTTGGTGTTGTAGAGATGACTTTTGCACCTAGCTACAAATATTGTAGTCTGTAAGACTTTGGAAGTTATTTGTTTCTTCATTCAGTGCCATGCCAAGATATTCTGTTTTGTTTTTTTCACAAGACTCAGTTTTCTTTATTCAAGTTGGAAAATTAAATTAAAATAATTAAAATATCAACTATTTCTCATTAATTCTGAAACTATTCACTAATGCTGTTTGGTGTAGATGTTAAAAATCACAAACAAACTATTTTAAAACTAGGCTTGTTAACTTATCATCTATGGAAGTATTTTCAAGATCTTCCAAACTTTATCAGAAAAAAGAAAGAAAAAAAGAAAAGAAAAAAGATTGTCATTTCTTGTCTTTATTATATACTATATACTTGATCATATACTCCAAGTATAATGTTCACAGATTTCTATATTCATTCAAATGCTCATTCCACAAATTTTTACTTCTCTAAAATGCCCTAAGCTCTGGATAGAATTATGAAGAAATTCCACAGTATTCTCTGCCCTCATGAGGCTTACAATCTAACACGTGAGACAGACATTAATTTTTTGAAAGTCACACAAAAGAATAATTACAAACCATGATAAGTGTTCTGAAGCAAATGCACTGGGTGCAATGAGAGCATAGGACAGGGGGTCTGACCTCATTTGGTGGCTCAGGGAAGACTTGCCTGAGGAAAATAGCTGGATTGAGGTATGAAGATTACTGGTCAGTCATCCGTGATGGAAAAAGCTAGACATGAATGCCATTTTGCCAACCTAGTTTGAAAAATTGGGAAGAATCATTTTATTTTGCAGTAAGTAGAAAAAAGGCCACTGTAGCTAGAGAATGTAGGAATGGTTCCCAGCTCTGAGTACCAACCCTTACTTGGGGAGCTTTAAAAATATACCAGGGCTTGGACACCACCTCAGAGATTTAGATCCAATCATTCTGGGATGAGAGTGACCTATGGTATATATTTTTTAAAGTTCCCCAGGTGATTCTAATGCATAGCTGGAATTCAGAACTATTGCCATAGAGTTAGGGGGAGTGCAGCTGGAGAAAAAGCTCGGGATTAGATCATGGAGTACATTGCATGCCTTGTTAAGGTTTTTGGTCTTTAAACTAAGAGCAATAGGAAGCCTTTGAAAGATCATGGGAAAAGGAGATATGTAAATGTAATGGTGGTGGAGACAACCAACGGCTGCAATAATAGTAAACTATTAGCTTCAGCAATGATGTTACACTCATTCATTTATTTAGTCATTTCTTTTTCCCCATGGAAAAACAGTTCACCGAGATATTAATTTATGTTTTTCCCTCTTACATTTATTTCTCTCTCATCACCTTCATTATGTAACTACCCTTGCCTCAGGGAAGAATTTGAAGTGAACTCTCTTACTGTCTTTTGCAAAAGTTTCTTATCACTGAAGAAATTATTTTAGGTGTCCTAGAGTGGAAGGTAAGAGATGGCAGTGCCTGCAAACATGAGCATTGTTTGGGGCCACAGGATGTAGAAGACCTTACACGAGAGTGGAGTGGGGCTGCAAGTGGTGACTTGGGGGTCCCAAAGCAGAGAATGCTGGTAAGCATACCCTCCCCCCATCCAACCGTCTATGTTGATTAATGCTGCATTTCCCACCATCCATGCAGCGTTTGGCCTTAAGGTTGAGTTTAATTTGATTTAAAGAAAATGAAGATATATGACATATCTAAGACACTAAAGTTATGGTTACAGATTCACAATCTTTATATTACACCGGACCATATCCAGTGAGCACATGTATATGACCGTCATCATGCTAGAGGCTCGGAACAGAGTACTGTGCAAACTAGTTCCTGGCTAGAGCTTACAGCACAGTGAGGAAGACGGACAAGAAATGGAATGAGAATGATTCTGTAACAAAAAGAGAAGAAATGTGCAGGGATGGTGAATATGCAGAAATGGCCGCATTAAGATGACATTTAAGCTGAATGAGACAGAAGTGCCCAGAAAAGAGGGAGGCTTAGGAATCCTGAGTTGAAAAAGTATGGCCAGCCAGGCTGGCTGTGCTTTAACAAGCGAAGAGGAGAACAGCATGAGGCAGGGTGTTAGAGGTAAGAGTCTGATCATGGAAGACCTGAGGTAGGGAGTCTGAATTGTATTAAGTGGCATGGGAAGCCACTGAAAAGTCTTAAGCAAGGGACTAACATGATCCAATTTTAAAATTAATTATAAAATAAGTCTAATATACATAATGACACAGAGAATAAGATAATTTTACTTTATCTACCATCTTTATTTAATAAATGTTAAAAGCATCTTTTTAAAGGTCTAAACTACAGATATATTTGAATCTCCTATTCCTCCCCTTCCTTGCACAGAGGAAACCAGTATCCTGAAGATTTTAAGACTTTTACTATAAATATTATCCATAAAGTTTTTATAATAGTTGTGTGGTTTTAAATTTAACATTGATAGCATAGTATTTGTGAATCATTATTCACTTTGCTTTTTTGATTAATATTTGGTTTGGCAAGACTAAAAAGAGAGAAGAGTGAAATTACTAAATACAAGAATGAAAGAGGATACATCACTATCAAACTTATAAAAATAAAAAGAATTATAGGGAATAATATGAACAATTGTATGCCAACAAATTATGTAATCCAGATGAAATGAACAAATTCCTAGAAAGATACAAACTACCAAAACTGATTCAAGAATAGAAACTTTCAATAGAACCGTAGCAAGTAAAGAGATTAAATTAGTAATAATAATAATAATAATAATAAAACTTCCCACAGAGAAGGCTCAGATAGCTTCATTGTGATTTCCTCCAAATGTAGGGAAGAATTAAGATAAACCCTTCACAAAGTCTTCCAAAAAATTGAGTAGGAGGGAATACTGCCCAACTCATTCTGAGACCAGCATTACCCTGATACATTATAAGAAATGAAGACATCATAAGAAAGGAAAACTGTAGACCAATATTCTTTATGGATATAAATGCAAAAATCTTCAGAAAAATACTAGCAAACTGAACTCAGCAGTGTATAAAAGGATTATACACCATAGTCAAGTGGGGTTTATCCCAGAAATGCAAGGTTGCTTTAACATATAAATATCAATCAATATAATGCATCATATTAATAGAATCATGGGCAAAAATCATAAGATCATCTCAATAAATTCAGTATTGGCATTTGACAAAATCCAACTCCCTTTCATGATAAAAAATTCAACAAACTAAGAATAGAAGGGAACTTCCTCAGCCTGACAAAGGCAATCTGTTAAAAATCCTCATGGGACTTCCCTGGTGGCACAGTGGATAAGACTGCGCTCCCAATGCAGGGGGCCCAGGTTCAATCCCTGGTGAGGGAACTAGATCTGACATGCCTGCCGCAACTAAGAGTTCTCATGCCACAACTAAGGAGCCCGTGTGCTGCAACTAAGGAGCTCGTGAGTCGCAACTAAGGAGCCCTGGAGCTGCAACTAAGGAGCCCTCCTGCTGCAACTAAGACTGGCGCAACCAAATAAATTAATTAATTTTTTAAAAAAAGAAAGAAAGTAAATGGGGACTTCCCTGGTGGTCCAGTGGTTAAGACTTCACCTTCCAATGCAGGGGGTGCAGGTTCGATCCCTGGTCAGGGAGCTGAGATTTCACATGCCTCACAGCCAAAAAACCAAAACATAAAAAACAGAAGGAATATTGTAACAAATTCAATAAAGACTTTAAAAATGGTCCACATCAAAAAAAAATAAAATAAAATCCACAGATAACATCATACTTAATGGTGAAAGATTGAATGCTTTCTCCCAAAATCAAAAACAAGACAAGAATGTCTGCTCTTGTTACTTCTATTCAACATTTTACTGGAAGTCCTAGCCAGGAAAATTAGTCAAGAAAGAAAGGAAAGAAGGAAGGAGGGGAGGAAGGAAGGAAGGGAGGGAAGGAGAAAGGAAGAACATCCAGATTAAAAAGGAAGAAGTAAAACAAGCTCTATTCAGAGATGTCATGACCTTGCATATAGAAAATCCCAAAGAATACACACACACACACAAACTGTTAGAACTAATCAAAGAATTCAGCAAAGTTGTAGAATATGAGATCAATATATAAAAATCAATATTTCTATATATTGGCAATAAAATTTGAAAACTAAATTAAGAAAACAATTCAATTTACAATAACATCAAGAAGAGTAAGATATTTAGAATTAATTTAACAGAAAAAGTGCAAGATGTATACATTGAAAACTATGAAATATTGAAAGAAAACCTAAATAAATGGAAAGACATCCATGTTCACAGATTGGAAGACAGTACTCTTAAGATAGCAATATTCCCCAAATTTACCTATGGATTCAATGTAATCTCAGTCAAAATCTCAGCCACATATTACTTTTTGAGAAATTGGCAATGACATTAAAATTTGTATAAAATGCAAGACACTAATCACCAAAAACAATCTTGAAAGAGAAGAAAAATATTGGAAGTCTCACAGTGGTTTCAAACCTTACTACAAAACTACCATAATCAAAACAGTACAACACTGGCATAAGGATAGATACATTGATAAATGGAATAGAAGAGTACAGAAATGAACTATTAAGTGTATGTTTAATTGATTTTTGACAAAGGTATCAAGACAATTCAATGGGGAAAGAAAAGTCTTTTTCAAAAATAATGCAACCACACCATACTGTTTTGCTGCTGCACAGCAGGCCCAACAGCTTCAGCCCACACTATGGGGAGCTGTGAAGCTGGGATCGCCCAATGGAGTTGTTTCATGTTGGACCACAGGGCCAGACATTTAATTTCTGTTTTGATTAATCATTGGTTGTGGATCATCCCCAGAAGGGAATGACCTGTGATGAGTGGGTCTCTACAGCTGAAGCAATCCTATAAAGGGCTGACAGCTGAACAATCTTCATTGACAACACTCCCAGCTGCTGAGGCAACAAGGTCATTCTTAAAGGGGCAGCATATCTCCATGTCCATCAGAAGAACACCTCCATTATCTTGAAAAGGTTCCCTATCCCTCTTAGCACTCAATTCTGAACCCACCAGGAGCAAATGCTCTTCTAGATATTTATCACCATAAAACAGTTTTGGTTAATCTTTAACTTCACATAAATGGAATCATAAAATCTCTTCTCTTTTATATCTGATTTGTTTCACTAAACATGTGTTTGAGTTTCATCATGTTGTCTGTGTGAATATTTCAATTCTTTTTAATATATACTATTTTATTGTATTACTATACAATTTATTTTTCCATTTTCCTGTTGAATATCTAGGTTGTTTTCAGACTTGTTTATTATAAGTAAAGCTGCTAAAAACAAGTCATTTTGTGGAAAAAGTATTTTCATTTATCTTGGGCAGATAATTAGAAGTAGAAATATTTGGCTATGAGGTGGATGTCTGTTTAAGAAATTGCCAAACATTTTATATTTTCACCAGTAATATGTGAGAGTTCCAGTTATTCTACACCTTTGCCACTATTTGGTATTGTCAGACCTTTTAATTTTAGCAATTATAGTGATTGTGAAGTGGTATCTCGTGGTCGTTTTAATTTGTATTTTCCTGATGCCTAACAAACCTTTACATGTACTTATTTGCATCTGTATATCTTCTCTTGTGAAGTACCTATTTAAGTCTTTTGCACCTTCACAACCCTCTCCTCTTTAAATTAGGTTTTCTTGTTTCTTAGTTTTCAGAAGTTCTTTATATATTCTGAATACAACTTTTTACATCAGATATATATTGCAAATATTTTCTCTTAGTCTATGACTTACCTTAATTTTCTTAACTATCTTTCAAAGAGCAAAGGCTTTTAAATTTGATGAAGTTCATTTTATCATGTTTTCTTTTATATTTCTTACTCTTTATGTCTTATTTAAGAAACCTTTGCATAAGTCAAAGCCACTAATATTTTTCTTCTGTTTTTGTATAGAATTTGTGTAGTTAGTCCTTACATTTTATTCTATGATTCATTTCAAAGTTGAAACTGTTATGGGAACCCCCCCCCCCAGGCCCATGAGAGGCCAGCTTGGAACGTGGCTCCACCTACCAGTGGGCTATCACAAGCCCTGGGACCCTGCAAGGCACTGAAGTCTGCCACCTTGTGACTCAGGTCTGGCCACCAGCATCCAGCAGCCTCAATACTAGGCAGGGCCTGGCAACCAACCAGGCTAGGGACAAGCCACAATTACCAGTGTGCCCACAGTAGTCACCCACCACTACAGAAGGGCCCATGCAGCCCAGATAGAGGGCACGCCTAGAGCATATATAGCTCTGGTGACCAGAGGGAAGTGCACTGCTGGGTCCCATAGGATGTCTCTTAAAAAAGGCCAATTCTCCAAGATCAAAAAACATAACCAACTTACCAAATATGTGGAAATAAAACCAGAAAATTGGGCAAAATGGGTCAACAGCAGAATAAGTTCCAAACAAAAAAACAAGATAAAACTCCAGAAGAACAACTAAGTGAAGTGGAAATAAGCGATCGACCTGCTAAAGAGTTCAAGGTAACAATCATAAAGAAGCTCAACAAAGTTGGGAGAAGAATGAATGAACACAATGAGAAGCTAGAAGTTTCAAATAGAGTTAGAATATAAAGAACCAAACAGAGCTAAAAGAATACATTAACAAATGAAAAACACACTAGAAGGAATCAACAGTAAATTAGATGATAAAGAAGAAGAGATCAGCAAACTGGAAGACAGTGTAGAGGAAATCACTGAAGCTGAACAGAATAAAGAACAAAAAGAAATGAGAACAGTTTAAAAGGCCTCTGGGACATCAAGTTTGCATTAAAAGTGACATAGAAGGAGAGGGAGTGGGGAGAGATCATATTTGAAGACATAATTGCTGAAAACTTCCTTAACCTGGGAAAGTAAACAGACATCCAGGTCCAAGAGGCACAGAGTCCCAAACAGGATCAAACCAAAGAGGTCCACACCAAGGCATGTTGTAATTAAAATGGCAAAAATTAATGATAAAGAAAGAATATTAAAAGCAGCAAGGGAAAAGTAACTAGTTACATAAAAGGGAACCCCCATAAGAGTCTCTGCTGACTTTTCAGCAGAAACTGCAGGCCAGAAGACAGTGGGATGATATAATTAAAGTTATGGAAGGAAACAACTTACAACCAAGAATACTCTACCTGGCAAGGCTATAATTTAGACCTGAAGAAGATATCAAGAGTTTTACAGACAAGCAAAAGCTAAAACAATTCAGTATTATGAAATCAGCTTTACAAGGAATGTTTAAGGAACTTTTCTAAATGGAAGAGAAAAGGTCACAACTAGAAATATGAAAATTACAAAAGGAAAAAAATCTCAGTGGAAATATAAAGTAAAGGTAGTAGATCAACTACTTATAAAGCTACTAGGAATGTGAAAACACAAAAGTAGTAAAATCATCTATATAAATAGTAGTTAAGGAACACATAAAACAAAAAGATGTAAAATATGATGTCAAAAACATTAAGTGTGGGGGAAGGGAGTAAAAATGTAGGGTTGTTAAAATGCATGTGAACTTAAGAGACCAGCAACTTAAAATAATTGTGTGTGTGTGTGTGTCTGTGTCTGTGTGTGTATGTATGTATGTATCATGGTAACCACAAACCAAAAATCTATAGTAAATACACACACACAAAAGAGAAATGAATCCAAATATAACATTAAAGATAGTCATCAAATCAAAGGGAAGAGAGCAAAAGAAGAAGAAATGAACAAAAAAGATCTACAAAACTGAAAACCATTAACAAAATGGCAATAAATACATGCCTATCAACAATTACTTTAAATATAAATGGATTAAATGCTCCAATCAAAAGACACAGAGTGTCTGAAATGGATCTAAAATAAGACCCATATATGTGCTGCCTATATGAGATTCACTTCAGATATAAAGACACACTTAGACTGAAAGTGAGGGGCTGGAAAAAAGTATTCATTGCAAATGGAAATCAAAAGAAAGCCAAGGTAGCAATAATTATATCAGAAAAATAGACATTAAAACAAAGACTGTAATAAGAGAGAAAAAAGGACATTACAGAATTAACAAGGGATTAATCCAAGAAGATATAACAGTTGTAATATATATGTACACAACATAGTAGCACCTAAATATAAAGCAAATATTAACAGACATAAAGGGAAAAACTGACAGTAAAGTCCCCAATAATAGTAGGGGACTTTACCCACTTACATCAATGGGCAGATCATCCAGACAAAAATTGATGGTTGTGCACTGGTGGTGCAATGGTTAAGAATCTGCCTGCCAATGCAGGGGATATGGGTTCAAGCCTTGGTCCAGGAAGGTCCCACGTGCTGCAGAGCAACTAAGCCCATGCACCACAACTACTGAGCCTGAACTCTAGAGCCCGCGAGCCAAACTACTGAGCCCAAGTGCCAAAACTATGGAAGCCTGTGCACCAAGAGCCTGTGCTCTGCAACAAGAGAAACCACCACAATGAGAAGCCTGTGCACTGCAGTGAATAGTAACCCCGCTTGCCACAACTAGAGAAAGCCCACACGCAGCAACAAAGACCCAACACAGCCAAAAACAAATAAATAAATAATAAATAAATTTATTTTTTAAAAATCGACGGGGAAACACTGGCCTTAAATGACACATTGGATCAGATTTACTTAATAGACATATATAGAACATTCCATCCAAAAAGAGCAGAACAGCAGAGACCTTCAAGGTGGTGGAAGAGTAAGACATGGAGATCAGCTTCCTCCCCACAAATATATCAGAAATACATCTACATGTGGAACAACTCCTACAAAACATCTACTGAACGCTGGCAGAAGACTTCAGACCTCCCAAAAGGCAAGAAACTCCCCATGTACCTGGGTATTGCAAAAGAAAAAAGAAAAAACAGAGACAAAAGAATAGAGACGGGACCTACACCAGTGAGAGGGGGCTGTGAAGGAGGAAAAGTTTCCACACACTAGGAAGCCCCTTCACTGGTGGAGACAGTGGGTGGCGGGGGGGGGGGGAGCTTCGGAGCCACGGAGGAGAGCGCAGCAACAGGGATGCAGAGGGCAAAGTGGAGAGATTCCCGCACAGAGGATCGGTGCCGACCAGCACTCACCAGCTTGAGAGGCTTGCCTGCTCACCTGCTGGGATGGGTGGGGGCTGGGAGCTGAGGCTCCGGCTTCGGTGGTCAGATCCCAGGGAGAGGACTGGGATCTGCATGAACACAGCCTGAAGGCGGCTACTGCACCACAGCTAGCCGGGAGGGAGTCCAGGAAAAAGTCTGGAACTGCCTAAGAGACAAGACACCATTGTTTTGGGGTGCACGAGGAGAGGGGATTCAGAGCACTGCCTAATTGAGCTCCAGAGTGGGGGGGGACACTGCTATCAGCGCAGACCCCAGAAACGGGCATGAGATGCTAAGGCTGCTGCTGCAGCCACCAAGAAGTCTGTGTGCGAGCACAGGTCACTATCCACACCTCCCCTCCCAGGAGCCTGTGCAGCCCGTCACTGCCAGGGTCCCGTGATCCAGGGACAGCTTCCCCGGGAGAACACATGGTGTGCCTCAGGTGGTTGCAACGTCATGCCAGCCTCTGCAGCCACAGGCTCGCCCCGCATTCCGTACTCCTCCATTATCCTGGCCTGAGTGAGCCAGAGCCCCTTAATCAGCTGCTCCTTTAACCCTGTCCTGTGTGAGAGAAGAACAGACGCCCTCAGGCGACCTACATGAAGAGGCGGGGCCAAATCCAAAGCTGAACCCCAGAGGCTGCACAAACAAAGAAGAGAAAGGGAAATCTCTCCCAGCAGCCTCAAGAGCAGTGGATTAAATCTACACAATCAACTTGATGTACCCTGCATCTGTGGAATACCTGAAGAGACAACAAATCATCCGAAAATTGAGGTGGTGGACTTAGGGAGCAGTGATATATTTTGTTTTTTCCTTTTTTTCTTTTTGTGAGTATGTGTGTGTATGCTTCTTTGTGTGATTTTCTCTGTAGACCTTTGCTTTTACCATTTGTCCTAGAGTTCTGTCTGTCCATTTTTTGTTTTTTTAGTATAGTTTTTAGAGCTTGTTATAATTGGTGGATTTGTTTTTTGGTTGGGTTGCTCTCTTCTTCCTTTCTTGATTTCTTTTTTTAATTACCTTATAATTTTTAATAATTATTTTTTATTTTAATTACTTTCTTTTCCTTCCTTCCTTCCTTCCTTCCTTCCTTCCTTCCTTCCTTCCTTCCTTTCTTCCTTTCTTTCTTTCTTTCTTTCTTTCTCTCTTTCTCTCTTTCTTTCTTTCT
This sequence comes from Aethalodelphis obliquidens, assembly GCF_003676395.1. Taxonomy (NCBI): domain Eukaryota; kingdom Metazoa; phylum Chordata; class Mammalia; order Artiodactyla; family Delphinidae; genus Aethalodelphis; species Aethalodelphis obliquidens. Next base: position 9,467,721 of record NW_020837954.1, on the reverse strand, counting down.
TTCTTTCTTTCAGCCCTTTTCTTCTGAGCCGTGTGGCTGACAGGGTCTTGGTGCTCCAGCTGGGTGTCAGGCCTTTGCCTCTGAGGTGGGAGGGCCAAGTTCAGGACATTGGTCCAACAGAGACCTCCCAGCTCCATATAATATCAAACAGCAAAAGCTCTCCTAGAGAGCTCCATCTCAATGCTAAGACCCAGCTCCACTCAATGAATAGCAAGATACAGTGTTGGACACCTCATGTCAAAAAACTAGCAAGACAGGAGCACAACTGCACCCATTAGCAGAGAGGCTGCCTAAAATTGTAACAAGGTCACAGACACCCCAAAACATACCACCAGACATAGACCTGCCCGCCAGAAAGACAACATCCAGCCTCATCCACCAGAACACAGGCACAAGTCCCCTCCACCAGTAAGGCTACACAACCCACTGAACCATCCTTAACCACTGGGGGCAGACACCAAAAACAAAGGGAACTACAAACCTGCAGCCTGTGAAAAGGAGACCCCAAACACAGTAAGTTAAGCAAAATGAAAAGACAGAGAAACACACAGCAGATGAAGGAAAAAGGTAAAAACCCAGACCAAAACAAATGAAGAGGAAATAATCAATCTACCTGAAAAAAAATTCAGAGTAATGATAGTAAAGATGATCCAAAATCTTGGAAAGAGAATGGAGAAAATACAAGAAACATTTAACAAGGACCTAGAAGAACTAAAGAGCAAATGAACAATGATAAACAACACAATACATGAAATAAAAAATTCTCTAGAAGGAATCAATAGCAGAATAACTGAGTCAGAAGAACTGATAATTGACCTGGAAGATAAAATAGTGGAACTAACTACTGCAGAGAAGAATGACGATAAAAGAATGAAAAGAATTGAGGACAGTCTCAGAGACCTCTGGGACAACATTAAACACACCAAAATTTGAATTATAGGGTTCCCAGAAGAAGAGAAAAAGAAAGGGACTGAGAAAATATTTGAAGAGATTATAGTTGAAAACTTCCCTAATATGGGAAGGGAAATAGTTAATCAAGTCCAGGAAGCACAGAGAGTCCCATACAGGATAAATCCAAGGAGAAACACGCCAAGACACATATTAATCAAATTATCAAAAATTAAATACAAAGAAAAAATATTAAAAGCAGTAAGGGAAAAACAACAAATAACATGCAAGGGAATCCCCATAAGGTTAACAGCTCATCTTTTAGTAGAAACTCTGCAAGCCAGAAAGGAGTGGCAAGACATATTTAAAGTGAGGAAAGGGAAAAACCTACAACCAAGATTGCTCTACCCAGCAAGGATCTCATTCAGATTTGACAGAGAAATTAAAACCTTTACAGAGAAGCAACAGCTAAGATAATTCAGCACCACTAAACCATCTTTACAACAAATGCCAAAGGAAATTCTCTAGGCAGGAAACACAGGAGAAGGAAAAGACTTACAGTAACAAACCAAAAACAATTAAGAAAATGGCAATAGGAACATACATATCAACAATTAACTTAAATGTAAATGGATTAAACGCTCCAACCAAAAGACATAGACTGGCTGAATGGATACAAAAACAAGACCCGTATATATGCTGTCTACAAGAGACCCACTTCAGACCTAGGGACACATACAGACTGAAAGTGAGGGGATGGAAAAAGATATTCAGTGGATACTGGTGATATGAAGAGTACACAAGTTTCTCTCTACCCCTATGTATTTCCCTGTCACTGGAGTCACTAATGGGGAAAATGATAAAAGCATGAGTACTAATTAGTTAGTTGTAAAATGAGAAGCAGAGAGCCCAAAGGTATGCCACAAAAAGTGGGCAAGCTCAGTGGTTGGGAAGCTGCACAGAAGTGTAGAGGGACTAGGAGATATAGGATCAAGGACTGAGGGATGGGACTCCTTGAAGAAACACCAAAGGCAGGACTAGCGTTGCTTAAGACCAATTATTTTGAGTTGCTAATTTTGCCATCAAAATTTTCACTGCGGTACTTGCGATCAAAAAATGTCAGCAGTTTCTACAGATGTTTTAGGAAGTATGGTTTGGGGACACACTAAATGTCAATCCTACTGTTAACTGCTATTGAGAAGTTAATGGTAGGATGGGGTCCCTAAAACATAGTTAGGTGTGGTCATCTTCCCTACAACCTCCTAGGCAACCAAGAGGCAAGTTTGGGGCAATGGTACTGTAAGAGAGATGCTATTATATATCGAGATCTGCTGATCTTAGAAAAGTTACTATCGTCGGAGAAAGGAATGTGATGATGATGGTGTTGATGCTGGTGGTGGTGGCAATGATGATGGTCGTAATGATGACAATGATTTGATAGGGTAAAAGGGGTACACAACCAACAGTGAGAAAGCCTGGGTACTAGCTCAGCTCTGCTATAGACCAGCTCCATGACTGTGAACAAATCAATTATTCTAAGATGTTGCTTTCTCATCTCTATGATGGGAAGATTAATACTTTCCTGTGTGCCTCTTAAGGCCGTTACATGGGTAAAGCAAGAAATAGATGGGATCACTCTGCAATAAGCGATGTGCTTAATTAAGTAAGTAATGACACAGATTTGCTCGATTGCCTTTGCCAACCAAGTTGCCAGCCAGGTTGCTAGCTTTCACATGGGATCATGTGAGGTGAAAAAAAACTCCATATGCAGAGGCTGTTGGACTTTGGGAGCTTTGTGTGAAAAATGTAACCAAATATGTGAGGTTTTAATAAGTGTAAGGTTTGCAATCCTAATTCAATGTAACTTATACAAATTTTTTTAAGTAACATATTTTTATGGCATTTATATTTTCAAAATGTTTTCTAAAATAGCTGACCCATAATAGAAAAGAAGTATTCATAAGGATGAAAGGGAAAACGGTACAGCTGAGAAGGAAGTGTTGGCCTAGCATTTAAAACTCTAGTCCATTATTATTGCAGGGCTCTGAGCAAGGACCTCAGTTTCCCCATCTGCCAATTGAAGATGAGGAACCGGATGATTTTCAACGTCCTTACTAACTCCAGCATTTGATAATTCTATGATATTACCTATGTTTTCCCATGTTTCCAGATGGAGATGACTTTGAATGGCATTCTCATTTGAGCCAGCCCTGCTGTCATCTCTGGTAGTACTGGTTCTCCTATTATCGATGGAATGTGACAAGTAAAGAAGAGGTGGAGAAATGTGCTTTGAAAACCAAACATGATATACATTTATATCTCAATATATCTGCTTACAGTTTGCATGTAATTTGTAGGATGTAAATGTCAAAGTAAAAACTTGATAAAGTTAGCACACAGTAGTTGGGTTTAACAGAGAACCAGACATGAACCTGGACACCACTAATGAATGGGCTACCATACACAGGCTGGACCAGAGCCCTCCAGATCACAAGTGGCAGAAGACAATCTATAAGATGGGGGAGTACTGGAAATCAAGACACATTGCTGAAGACCAACCAAATGTCCGTAATGATCTGGGCTTTCTTCAGTGTAGTTTCCGGAACCGAGTGCATCCTGTTTCTAAAAGTTGCAAGGATAGCATGTTAGAATTTACTGTAAGTAGTTTAGATGCTTTAGGGTTATTAAATAATCTTAGTCCATTATGCCACAATCATCATCTTGATATTGAAGCACCCCTATATAAGATCCCACAGTGTTTGCACCATTTTGCAGTTGCATTCCATGCAGTGTCCTTCCCCTTCATTAATCTTTCCCAACTCCTTTTAGTCAGTTTTGGAAACAAAGAGAAATCCCAGAGATGAAAGAACTCTTTATTAGTTTCCTTACTTTCTACACCACATCTTTCAGAGAAGGAAATCTCTTAATCTTCTCCTACAACTTCCTCTAAGGTCTAATCAGTTTTGTATCAGGAAACACTTGATACATAAGCTGATGCTGTCTTGCCATGAAAGAAAACCTTTACAAAGACCCCAAAAAGGTACTACTGAATAAGGCATTTGGCAGTTCTTGACTTCCATGTCTCCACCATATCTCCCAGCACAATGTACACCATGTACTCCATAAGTGGCCCTTTTATGAATCTGAGCTTTTGTATATATCCTTACCTCCAACAGGAATGCTCACCTATCTACCCACTCACCCCTTCCTCTGACACATCCTTACTTACCCTATAATACCTAATTCAAATATCCCCTTCTCCTGGAAACTTTCTTTGACCAATACCACCCTTCATACATGCATATACACACATGCATACACATGCATACAGAGTTAGATGCTCTTTAACTCAGCTCCCATAGCAAACTTTGCTTTATTCCTACTTATCGCCACAACACACTGTAATTGTTGGCTTATTTCCCCCTCCAAATTTAGATAATAACTCTCTTGTGGTCAGGGACTGTCTTATTCATGTCCATATCTCTGCCACCTAGCACAGTACTTGGACTACAGAAAGTAGTCAAGAAATATTCAGTAAATGAATAAATGCATCCATCTCAAGTACTGGTCCCTCCCACTATTTCTCTAAAGCAATCTTTTTTGCTTCCACATTAAAATTATGAAAATTTAACAAGTTCTTGATGACAATTTGGAAGCCTCACTAGGACCTCTCAGACGGTATTTCTCTTGTGCTTCAAAATGTATCTGCTTTGCATGACAGTCCAGATGTCATCCTTTCCACATTTTCCCAGAATTACCTTGAGCTGAATATGTGCCTCCCGTGTACTTCCAAACCTTCTATCTGGGCAGGCACCTCTGTTGTTAGCTAACTGTCGGCGTTACACTGCTATATTCATAAAGGATTGTCAGCACGGTGCAGTATTACTATGCGAGATCATTTGCTCATGTAAAAGACACATTAAACCTAGCAGTTGCTTTGTCTCTTGTCAAGGGAATTGTGTGCTGTTACATTAGAGATGAGAGTTTGCAGTGTCAACCTGCTACTGCTGTTTTTGCTACCTACTTTGGAAGAATCCACAATTCGTGCATTTCCTTGTTCTTCTTCTCTGTTAACAACTTAGCCACTATCCAAACAGGAATCTTATCAGTGCCAGGAAAATAAAATCCCTTGGGGCAAGGGTCATTTCATGCAAGTTTCTCTACCATGGGCTTGAGTCATGTTCTTTATCCTCAGGCCAGTGTCTGGGGCACTGCCACTCCCTACTAAGAGGCTTCCCACCATCTACCATATGAGTTTCCAAACTGGCATTCAGGATTTCCCATTGTCTCATTTTTACCAGGCTTCCAACAGGCTTCATACTGAATGCCCCCTCCAACACCAACTTCTTACTGGAATTACCACCTATTTGTTGCCTAAACTTTTGGAAACCTGCTCTACTGGCCAGGCTAACTTGTTACCTACACATGCAGCAGAGTTCCCCTCCAGAACTGCCCCAACAGGCAGTCTAATTCCAAAGTCCTTTTCCTCCTAGTCTGCCCCATTCTACAGACATTAACTGTGCCATATCTGCCTTATCCTGAAACATGACACATGATAGGATATGATATACAGGATATTTCCAGTTTAAAGAAGAAGGAGAAATGATTACTGAAAGAAAAAAATCCAACTTCCTCCCTCTGTTTCCCGCAAGATTTTCTTCCCTCCTTCATCCTTGTCTCCAAAATCCTAGCAGAAAATGAAATATCCAAACCAAGCAAAAAAAAACAAGAAGAAAAAGCTTAAAGAACCAGAGGCTCTTGGGGAAAATTGGAGTCTTTGCAAGTAGGAAAAGGTGTTAATGTTAGCTTAATCACTGGCCAGGACTACTTTTTTTAAGGCTCACTTTGGTAACCTCTATTACTACTAAGAAACAGCACATTTTCAACACTACATCTTGCCTCAGCAGGCCCCTTTCAACACTATTATGGCTCTGTTATAGACTCACCAAATTGCATTAATCACTTTCTTCAAGATGCAGGTTGTACTGGATAATACATTTTTAACTTTCCTTTGATGCAAGAGCTTTCTAGCAATGGAGTAGCCTGTAAAAAGCCAGCCCTTTCCATTCTGAGCCCAACAATGCAGTATATTCTCTTTTCCTTTAACCGTCTCCTGCTCTCTGGTGTAGAGACCATTGTTTCAGGGTGCTTGAAGAGAGGGGATTCCTTCCCTGCCTGCCCACAGAAGGCAGAGCCCCAGAGACAGGTGTGAGCCACAGCTACCAGCACAGACCCCAGTGATGGACATGAAACGCTAAGGTTGCTGCTGCAGACACCAAGAGTCCTGTGTGCAAGCACAGGTCACTATCCACAACCCCCCGGGAGCCTGTGCAGCCCTCCACTGCCAGGGTCCCGTGATCCAGGGACAAGTTTCCCAGGAGAACACGTGGTGCGCCTCAGGCTGTTGTAATGTCACCCCAGCCTCTGCAGCCACAGGCTCACCCCACATTCCAATTATAACTACTGTATCCCCTCCGTCCCCAAGCCTGAATGAGCAAGAGCCCACTAATCAGCTGCTGCTTTAACCCCCTCCCGTCTGGGTGGGAACAGATGTCTGAGGGCTACCTACATGAAAAGGCGGGGCCAAAAGCAAAGCTGAACTCCAGGAGCTGTGTGAACAAACAAGAGAAAGGGAAATTTCTCCGTGCAGCCTCAGGAGCAGCGGATTAAATCCCCACCATCAACCTGATGTACCCTGCATCTGTGGAATACACAACGAATCATCCCAAAATTGAGGTGGTAGACTTTGGGAGCAACTGTAATCTTGGAGTTTGCTGTCTGAGACTGATATTTTTCTGATTTTTATATTTATCTTAGTTTAGTTTTTAGCACTTGGTATCATTGGTGGATTTGTTTATTGCTTTGGTTGCTCTCTCTTCTTTTTTTTCTTTTAATTTTTTTACTTTAATAATTTATTTATTATTATTTTTTTTCTTTCTTTTCTTCTCCCTTTTCTTCTGAGACCTGTGGCTGACAGGGTCTTGGTGCTCCAGGTGGCTGTTGGGCCTGAGCCTCTAAGGTGGGAGAGTCGAGTTCAGGACATTGGACCACCAGAGACCTCCTGACCCCACGTAATATCAGTCAGAGAAAGCTCTCCCAGAGATCTCCACCTCAACGCTAAGACCCAGCTCCACCCAACGGCCAGCAAGCTCCAGTGCTGGACGTCCCATGTCAAAAACTAGAAAGACAGGAACACAACTAAACCCATTAGCAGAGAGGCTGCCTAAAATCATACTAAGTTCACAGACACACCAAAACACACGACTGGACGCGGCCCTGCCCACCAGAAAGACAAGATCTAGCCCCACCCACCAGAACACAGGTACCAGTCCCCTCCAGCAGGAAGCCTACACAAGCCAATGAACAAACCTCACCCACTGGTGGCAGACACCAAAAACAATGGGAACTACAAACATGCAGCCTGCAAAAAGGAGACCCCAAACACAGTAAGGCAAAAAAAATGTGAGGATAGAGGAGTATGCAGCAGATGAAGGAGCAAGGTAATAACCCACCAGACCAAACATATGAAGAGGAAATAGGCAGTCTACCTGAAAAAGAATTCAGAGTAATGATAGTAAAGATGATCCAAAATCTTGGAAATAGAATGGAGAAAATAACAGAAACGTTTAACAGGTAACTAGAAGAACTAAAGAGCAAACAAACAATGATGAACAGCACAATAAATGAAATTAAAAATTCTCTAGAAGGAATCAAAGGCAGATTAATGGAGGCAGAAGAACAGATAAGTGACCTGGAAAATAAAATAGTGGAAATAACTACTGCAGAGCAGAATAGAGAAAAAAGAATGAAAAGAAAACTGAGGACAGTTTCAGAGACCTCTGGGACATTAAATGCAACAATATTCTACTTATAGGGGTCCCAGAAGAGGAAGAGAAAAAGAAAGAGTCTGAGAAGATATTTGAAGAGAGTACAGTTGAAAACTTCCCCAACACGGGAAAGGAAATAGTCAAGCAAGTCCAGGAAGTGCAGAGAGTCCCATACAGGATAAATCCAAGGAGAAACACACTAAGATGCATATTAATCAAACTATCAAAAATTAACTACAAAAAAAAATTATTAAAAGCAGCAAGGGAGAAACAACAAATAACATGCAAGGGAATTCCCATAAGGTTAACAGCTGATCCTTCAGCAGAAACTCTGCAAGCCAGAAGGGAGTGGCAAGACATATTTAAAATGATGAAAGGGAAAAACCTACCACCAAGATTACTCTACCCAGAAAGGACCTCATTGAGATTCGACAGAGAAATTAAAACCTTTACAGACAAGCAAAAGCTAAGATAATTCAGCACCACTAAACCAGCTTTACAACAAATGCTAAAGGAACTTCCCTAGGCAGGAAACACAAGAGAAGGAAAAGACCTACAATAACAAACCCCAAACAATGAAAAAAATGGTAATAGGAACATACATATCTATAATTACCTTAAATGTAAATGGATTAAATGCTCCAACCAAAAGACACAGACTGGCTGAATGGATACAAAAACAAGACCTGTATATGTACTGTCTACAAGAGACCCATTTCAGACCTAGGGACACATACAGACTTAAAGTGAGGGGATGGAAAAAGATATTCCATGCACATAGAAATCAAAAGAAAGCAGGAATAGCAATTCTCCTATCAGACAAAAAAGACGTTAAAATAAAGACTATTACAAGAAACAAAGAAGTACACTACATTATGATAAAGAAATTAATCCAAGAAGAAGATATAACAATTGTAAATATTTATGCACCAACATAGGAGCACCTCAATACATAAGGCAAAAGCAAATAGCCATAAAAGGGGAAATCAACAGTAACAGAATCATAGTAGAGAAATTTAACACCCCACTTTCACCAAGAGACAGATCATCCAAAATGAAAATTAATAAGGGAACGCAAGCTTTAAATGATACGTTAAACAAGGTAGACTTAATTGATACTTATAGGACATTCCATCCAAAAACAGCAGAATACATTTTCTTCTCAAGTGTTCATAGAACATTCTCCAGGATAGATCACATCTTGGGTCACAAATCAAGCCTTGGTAAATGTAAGAAAATGAGATTGTATCAAGTATCTTTTCTGACTACAATGCTATGGGCCTAGATATCAATTACAGGAAGAAAACTATAAAACATACAAACACATGGAGGCTAAACAATACACTACTTAATAACCAAGAGATCACTGAAGAAATCAAAGAGGAAATCAAAAAATACCTAGAAACAAATGACAATGAAAACAAAACAACCCCAAACCTATGGAATGCACCAAAAGCAGTTCTAAGAGGGAAATTTATAGCAATACAATTGTACCTCAAGAAATATCTCAAATAAACAACCTAAACTTACACATAAAGCAATTAGAGAAAGAGGAACAAACCCCCCCCAAAGTTAGCAGAAGGAATGAAATACAAAAATCAGATCAGAAATAAATGAAAAAGAAATGAAGTAAACAATAGCAAAGATCAATAAAACTAAAAGATGGTTCTCTGAGAAGATAAACAAAATTGATAAACCAGTAGCCAGACTCATCAAGAAAGAAAGGGAGAAGACTCAAATCAACAGAATTAGAAATGAAAAAGGAGAAGTAACAACTGACACTGCATAAAGACAAAGGATCATGAGAGACTACTACAATCAACTATATGCCAATAAAATGGACAACCTGGGAGAAATGGACAAAACCTTAGAAAAGCACAACCTTACAAGGCTGAACCAGGAAGAAATAGAAAATATAAACAGACAAATCACAAGCACTGAAATTGAGACTGTGATTAAAAATCTTCCAACAAACAAAAGCCCAGGACCAGATGGATTCACAGGCAAATTCTATCAAATATTTAGAGAAGATAACTCTTATCCTTCTCAAACTCTTCCAAAATATAGAAGAGGGAGACACACTCCCAAACTCATTCTATGAGGTCACCATCACCCTGATACCAAAACCAGAAAAAGATGTCAAAAAGAAAGAAAACTGCAGGCCAAATTCACTGATGAACATAGATGCAAAAATCCTCAACAAAATACTAGCAAACAGAATCCAACAGCACATTAAAAAGATCATACACCTTGATCAAGTGGGGTTTATCCCAGGAATGCAAGGACTCTTCAATATACACAAATCAACCAACGTGATACACCATATTAACAAATTGAAGGATAAAAACCATATGATCATCTCAGTAGATGAAGGAAAAGCTTTTGCCAAAATTCAACACCCATTTATGATAAAAACCCTCCAGAGAGTAGGCATAGAGGGAACTTACCTCAACATAATAAACGCCATATATAACAAACACACAGCCAACAATGTTCTCAATGGTGAAAAACTGAAACCGTTTCCACTAAGATCAGGAACAAGACAAGGTCACCCACTCTCATCACTATTATTCCACATAGTTTTGGAAGTTTTAGCCACAGCAATCAGAGAAGAAAAAGAAATAAAAGGAATCCAAATGGGAAAAGCAGAAGTAAAGCTGTCACTGTTTGCAGATGACATGATACTATACAAAGAGATTCCTAAAGATGCTACCAGAAAACTAGTAGAGCTAATCAATGAATTTGGGAAAGTAGCAGGATAAAAATAATTCACAGAAACCTCTTGCATTCCTATACACTAGTGATGAAAAAATCTGAAAGAGAAATTAAGGAAACACTGTCATTTACTATTGCAACAAAAAGAATAAAATACCTAGGAATAAACCTACCTAAGGAGACAAAAGACCTGTATGCAGAAAACTATAAGAAACTGATGAAAGAAATTAAAGATGATACAAACAGATGGAGAGATATACCATGTTCTTGGATTGGAAGAATCAACATTGTGAAAATGACTCTACTATTCAAAGCAATATATAGATTCAGTGCAATCCCTATCAAACTACCAATGGCATTTTTCATAGAACTAGAACTAAAAATTTCACAATTTGTATGGAAACACAAAAGACCCCGAATAGCCAAAGCAATCTTGTGAAAGAAAAACGGAGCTAGAGGAATCAGGCTTCCAGACTTCAGACTGTACTACAAAGCTACAGTAATCAAGACAGTATGGTACTGATACAAAAACAGAAAGAGAGATCTATGGAACAGGATTGAAAGCCCAGAGATAATCCCATTCACATATGGTCACCTTAATGTGATAAAGGAGGCAAGAATATACAATGGAGAAGACAGCCTCTTCAATAAGTGGTGCTGGGAAAACTGAACACTTACATGTAAAAGAATGATATTACAACACTCCCTAACACCATACACAAAAGTAAACTCAAAATGGATTAAAGACCTAAAAGTAAGGCCAGACACTATAAAACTCTTAGAGGAAAACATAGGCAGAACACTCTATGACATGAATCACAGCAAGATCCTTTTGACCCACCTCCTAGAGAAATGGAAATAAAAACAAAAATAAACAAATGGGACATAAGGTAACATAAATGCTTTTGCACAGCAAAAGATTTTGCCCAGTAAAGGAAACCATAAACAAGAGGAAACGACAACCCTTAGAATGGGAGAAAATATTTGCAGATGAAGCAACTGACAAAGGATTAATCTCCAAAATATACAAGCTGCTCATGCAGCTCAATATCAAAAAAACAAACAGAAATGAGTGGAAGACCTAAATCGACATTTCTCCAAAGAAGATATGCAAGAAGCCAATAAATACATGAAAAGATACTCAACATCACTAATCATTAGAGAAATGCAACTCAAAACCACAGAGAGGTTTCACCTCCCACCAGTCAGAATGGCCGTCATCAAAAAATCTACAAACTATAAATGCTGGAGAGGGTGCATCGAAAAGGGAATCCTCCTGCACTATGGTGGGAATGTAAATTGATACAACCACTATGGAGAACTACCATAAGACACAACAATCCCACTACTGGCCATATACCCTGAGAAAACCATAATTCAAAAAGTCATGTAGGGCTTCCCTGGTGGAGCAGTGGTTGAGCGTCTGCCTGCCAATGCAGAGGACACAGGTTCGTGCCCCAGTCCATTAAGATCCCACATGCCATGGAGTGGCTAGGCCCGTGAGCCACGGCCACTGAGCCTGTGCGTCCAGAGCCTGTGCTCCGCAACGTGAGAGGCCACAACAGTGAGAGGCCCGCGCACTGCAAAAAAAAAAAAAAAGTCATGTACCATACTGTTCATTGCAGCTCTATTTACAGTAGCCAGGACATGGAAGCAACCTAAATGTCCATCGACAGATGAATGGATAAAGTAGATGTGGCACATATATACAATGGAACATTACTCAGCCATAAAAAGAAACGAAACTGAGCTATTTGTAGTGAGGTGGATGGACCTAGAGTCTGTCATACAGAGTGAAGTATGTCAGAAAGAGAAAAAGAAATACCGTATGCTAACACATATACATGGAATCTAAGGAAAAAAAGAAAGTTCTGAAGAACATATGGGCAGGACAGGAATAAAGATGCAGACATAGGGAATGGACTTGAGGATACAGGGAGGTGGAAGGGTAAGCTGGGACGAATTGAGAGAGTGGCATGGACTTATATATACTACCAAATGTAAAATAGATAACTAGTGGGAAGCAGCTGCATAGCACAGGGAGATCAGCTTGGTGCTTTGTGACCACCCAGAGGGGTGGGACAGGGAGGGTGGGTGGGAGGGAGATGCAAAAGGGAGGAAATATGGGGGTATATGTATATGTATAGCTGATTCAGTTTGTTATAAAGCCGAAACTAACACACCATTGAAAAGCAATTATACTGCAATAAAGTTATTAAAAGATAAATACAGAAAAAGATCAGAAGACAAATCATAATAAGCATCTTTTCCAACATAGTGCTATGAGAGTAGAAACAAACTAAAAGGAAAAAGAATACAGTAAAGAAACACATGGAGGGTAAACAATATGCTACTAAACAATCAATGGGTTACTGAAGAAATATAAAAATAATCAAGGAATAACTGGAGACAAATGAAAATGAAACGCAACTATCCAAAATCCATGGGACACAGCAAAAGCAGTTCTAAGAGGAAAGTTCATTGTAATACAAGTCTACCTAAGAAAAAGAAAAAATTAAAGAAAAAATTAAACTAAAAACCCAACCTCGCACCTAAAAGAACTAGAAACAGAATAACAAATAAGACCTAAAATTAGTAGAAGAAAAGAAATAATAAAGATCAGAGCACATAAATAAATAAATAGAGAAACTAAAAAAAAAAAAAAACACCTAAAACAGAGCAATGAAAAAAAAAAAGAGCTGGTTCTTTGAACAGATATACAAAATTCATAAAATTTTAGCCAGACTCATCAAGAAAAAAATAAAAGATAAATAAAACCAGAAATGAAAAAGAAGTTAAGAATTGACACCACAGAAATATAAAGGATCATAAGCTATTACTATGAACAGTTATACATCAATAAAACATATATTCTTGAAGAAATGGACAAATAGTTAAATAGTTAGAAATGTACAATCTCCCAAGACTGAATCAGGAAGAAACAGAAAATACGAACAGACCAATTACTAGTAATGAAATTGATCAGTTAAAACAACAACAACAAAAAACAAACCAACTCCCAAGAAACAAAAGTCCAGGACCAGATGGCTTCACAGGTAAATTCTATCAAACATTTAGAGAAGAATTAACACCTATCATTCTGAAACTATTCCCAAAAATTGCAGAGGAAAGAATACTTCCAATCTCAGTTGATGTGGCAAGCATGACTCTGATACCAAAATCAGACAAAGATATCATAAAAAAAGAAAGTTATAGGCCAATATCACTAATGAATTTAGATACAATAATCCTCAACAAAATATTAGCAAATTGAATTCAACAGTACAATAACAGGATCATACACCATGATCAAGTGGGATTTACCCTGGAGAAGCAAGAATGGTTCAACATCTACAAGTTGAGGAATGTGCTACTCCACATGAACACAATGAAGATAAAAGTCATATGATCATCTCAGTAGAGGCAGAAAAAGCTTTTGACAAAATTCAACATCCACTTATGATTAAAACTGTCCAAAGTGGGTATAGAGGGAACATATCTTAACATAATAAAGGTTATATATGACAAGCCCACAGCTAACATCATTCTCAACAGTGAAAATTTTAAAGCATTTCCCCTAAGAAAAGGAACAAGACAGGGATGTCCACTCCTACCACTTTTATTTAACATATTATTGGAAGTCCTAGCCACAGCAATCAGACAAGGGAAAGAAATAAAAGGAAACCAAATTGGAAAGGAAGAAGTAAAACTGTCACTCTTTGCAAATAACATGATACTGTACATAGAAAATCCTTAAGACACCACCAAAAATAATAGTAGAATTCATCAATGAATTTGGTAAAGTTGCTGGATACAAAATTAATATACAGAAATCTGTTGAATTTCTATACACTAACAACATACTATCAGAAAGAGAAATTAAGAAAACAATCCCATTTATAATTGTATCAAAAAGAGTAAATATCTAGGAATAAATCTAAGGAGGGAAAACCTGTACTTAGAAAACTGTAAGACATAGGTGAGAGAAGTTGAAGATGACATAAACAAATGGAAAGACATACCATGCTCATGGATTAGAAGAATTAACATTGTTAAAATGACGATACTACCCAAGGCAATCTATAGATCCAATGCAATCCCTATTAAAATTCCAATGGCATTTTTCATAGGACTAGAACAAATAATTTTAAATTTTGCATGGAAAACCAAAAGACCCCGAATAGCAAAAACAACCTTGAGAAAGAGGAACACAGCTGGAGGAATCATGCTTCCTGACTTCAGACAATACTACAAAGCTACAGTAATGAAAACAGTGTGTATGGTACTGGCACAAAAACAGACACATAGATCAATGGAACAGAATAGAGCCCAGAAATGAATCCACACTTATATGGGCAAATAATCTAGGACAAAGGAGGCAAAAAACAGTCTCTTCGATGAATGGTATTGGACAGCTGGACAGCTACATGCAAAAGAATCAAATTGGATTACTTTCTCACACCATATACAAAAGTAAACTCAAAATGGCTTAGACTTAAATGCAAGACCTTAAACCATAAAACTTATAGAAGAAAACATAGTCAGTATGTTCTTTGATACTGGTCTTACCAACATTTTTTATAAGTCTCCTTGGGTACAAGGGAAACAAAAGCAAAATAAAGAAAGGGTCTATATCAAACTTAAAAGTTTTGCACCATGAAGGAAACCATAAACAAAATGGAAAGGCTGCTTACTGAATGGGACAAGATATTTGTCAACAATAAATGCAATGAAGCGTCAATATCCAAAATATATAAAGAACTCATACAACTCAACATCAAAAAAAAAAAACCAACCTGATTAAAAAATTTTAAAATGGGCAGAGATCCTGAATAGATATTTTTCCAAAGAAGACAAACAGATGACCAACAGGCACATGAAAAGATGTTCATCATCACTAATCATCAGGGAAATGCAAACCAAATCACAATGAGATATTACCTCACACCTGTCAGAATGGCTATCATCAAAAAGACAACAAATAACAAATGTTGGTGAGGATGTATAGAAAAGGGAACACCTGTACCTTGTTGGTGGGAATATAAATTGGTACAGCCTCTATGGAAAACAGTTTGGAGCTTCCTCAAAAAACTAAAAATAGAACTACAATATGATCCAGCAGTTCCACTCTTCGGTATTTATCTGAAGAAAATGAAAACATTAATTAGAAAACATATATGCACCCCTGTGTTCATTGCAGCATTATTTACAATAGGCAAGGTATGGAACTGACATAAGTACCCATCAACAAATGAATGGATAAAGATGTGGTACACATATACAATGGAATACTACTTAGTCATATAAAAGAATGAAATCTTGCCATTTGCAATGACATGGATCGACCTAGAGGGTGTTATGCTAAGTGAAATAAATCAGAGAGAGATAGACAAATACCATATGATTTCACTTATATGTGTAATCTAGAAAACAAAACAAATGAATAAACATAACAAAACAAAAACAGAGTTATAGATACAGAGAACAAACAAGTGGTTGCCAGAGGGGAGGGGGTTTACAGGGAGAAGAAAAGTAGGTGAGGGAGATTTTGAGTTTTAAACTTCCAGTTACAAAATAAATGACTCACAGGTGAAATGTTCAGTGTGGGAAATTTAGTCAATAATTATGTAATATCTTTGTATGCTGACAGATGGTAACTAGACTTACTGTGGTGATCATTTTGAAATGTATAGAAATTTAAAATCTCTCTGTTCTGCACCAGGAACTAACATAATGCTGTCGATTATACTACAAAACCAAATAAACAAACTCATCGAAAAAGAGATCAGCTTTCTGGTTACCAGAGGAAGGGGGTGGGGAGATGGGGAATTTGATGAAAGTAGTCAAAAGTTATAAACTTCCAGTTATAAGATAAATAAATACTAGGAATATAATATACAACATGATAAATGTAATTAACACTGCTGTATGTTATATATGAAAATTGTTAAGAGGTTAAATCCTAAGAGTTCTCAACACAGGAAAAAAATTTTTTCTATTTCTTTAATTTTGTATCTATATGAGATGATGGACATTCAGTAAACTTATTGTGGTAATTATTTCATGATATTTGTAAGTCAAATTATTATTCTGTACACCTTAAACTTATATAGAGTGCTGTATGTCAGTTATATCTCAAAACTGGAAGAAAGAAAAAAAAGCAATATATGAAGAAACTCTTATAAAATTCCAAAATATGGTCTTTTTTCTTGAACAGAGGTAACCTAATAAAGCACACTTGGAGAATTTAAAATGTGTCTATTTATTTGTTCATCCAGTGGTATTGATTACATGCTACCTGCTGTGCTGAGCTTGGGTACTCAAAATTCTCTGCTGACAATTCCTGCCCTCAGTGATCTTTCAGTCTTGTGGGGAAGACCATGAAAACAAAGAAAACCCCAAAGGATAATTACTGTCATGGAGACATATGCTAAGTGGTGTGCAAGTGTATAAACCACTCAGGGGAGATACCATTTAGTTTGATAGGACCAGCAGTGGCTAACCATGGAAACCAGCAGAGCCTCTGTGTTCTAGGCAAGGGAAGAGTTACATGTGCAAAGGAAAAGATGAGAAAATTGAGAGATAGGGTAGCATGTTTGGAAAAGTACAGGGGTTCTTTCTGTGACTTAGACATCGTAAGTCTGATTCAGGTATCTTTTACAGTCTACAGAGATAAGAGAGCAAATTGTTTCTGACAGATTCTGTTGCTCTTTGTTTCGAAACTTTATCCTGCCTACATCAAGGAAACTACTCCCATTCTTTTGTCCTAATAGTCAAGGACTAGAAGGAATCAGACATCCTGCAATTACCCAATTACAAAATTCCAAAACTTTGGAATAAGGATTTACCTTATTCCAAAGAAGTGTTTTTAAACCAATTTACAGTATGCTGGTGGCTAAATGTTGGGGTAAAAAAAAAAAACTTTCAAGGGAGGGTATCAAATTTACATTTACTATTGTCTACCCTGCCATTTTCCAAATATACTCCTAAAGAAATTGCTGAAATTATACAATGGTAATAGTTAAACAGTTAAACATTGCTATAGTCCAGTTTGTCAAGGAAATGTAAATCTTAATTTTTAGTTTCAGGAGGAACCTAATGTCTTAAAATTTGGTTTCCTTTACCATCTGCTAAATACATTTTCGAGAGCATATAAATCAAATGTACATATATTTACATATGAACAACACTAGGAAATTCTAAAGAAATATTTATGTGAGTTCTATTCAATTAGAAATGACCAGAAAAGTAAATCATGCTGGAGGTAAGCACTAAAGAAAAGACCCTGTAGCTTTCAGGAAACATCATTTTTATACTTGAAGGAAAGGTTATGATGGAGACATTATTCTTAGCAAATAATCCTAAACTCAAAAGGGAAACCTAAGTATTTTGACTCAGTGTTTTCTTTGAAGACACAACAACTTTAATTTGATCCAGATTTGATAAATATTTTTCTTCTTATCAGCAAAAAAAAAAAAAAAAAAGATGACAATCTGAGTTTCTCTTTAGGCGGTTTCCATTTTCTGAAGTTCAGGCACAGAGGCCTCTGAGAGAAGCATCCCTTTCTGCGCTACACATTCATCACTGTCACGTTGTGTGGTCATCACTTATAGTTTCAGAAATATTCCCTTTTTTCTACCCAAGCAATATAAATAATACCGAGGGTATTTTCCACTGTGAAAATGGTATTAGGGCAACGATAATAAGTTGCCACCACCAAGTGTCTGAAAGACTCAGGAGATGCCACCCACAGACATTCATGTCCACATCCACGTCCAGAAAGGGGCAGAAAAGGCAACCTCCCGAAGGTCTCAGTGGCCTGCCTGGCAGCTAAGCCTGTCAGGTTTGATGTCATAGTTGTTTCTCCTATTATCCATGCTTTGTTTATGGATTACTCTTTTGTTTACACAGAGTAATGCTTTCATAGCTTCAATTTACTGAATTCTGGGAAACATTATCTTGCTAAGGTGGATCAGTTGGTGGAAAGAGGATAAAATTCTTCCTGCTTCATTAATTTATCCAGGTATCGCTGGTTTTAAACCACCTCCCCATATGTAGGTCCAGAGATAAAAAACAGTTTCAGTGCGTCCAGAGATTCAGAAAGTTCAGGTTATCAGCTACAAATTAGCATTTTGAGGTGCATAAAGTTTATTTTTGTTCTTGGCAGACTGTTTTTGAGCTTGTTTGTGACTGGATATATCCTATATGGTACTAGATTGAGTTACTGTCACTGGGCACCATGCCAATGTTGGATCTTATTTATTCCTAGTTAATCACTCTACATGCAAGGGGTATAACCAACACTAAACACAACAAAGCCATATTGTTAGGAAATCCAGCATCTGACCACAGTCAGGGTAAACCAGCTTCTCAGGTGTCAGTTTTCCTCTTAGAAAGTCCAGATTTTTCATAATAAAACTCCAGGGAGAAAACAGAAAGACAAGACTTGCTCTCTATTTCCTTTATTTCTTAGTTTAAGTTCTTAATGATATATGGGGATTACAGGAGAAAGAATCCTGGGAATCACAAATATGAGGCTTCCAGATTAAAATCTAAGAAGTATGCTTCTGGGTAAGTGGTTAGGGACACGTAGGAGAGCTATGATGGTGTAGTAAGTTCATTGGAGAGTGAGAATGAGAACTTAAAACAGAGAGCAAGGAAACCTTTCCTGATGCTTACTTCAAAGACTGTTACGGGATTTGTTTCAGGTGTCAAGTGATTAATACCAAAGAAATGTGAATATACAAGCTATGAATCAGATTGACTTAGTCTGCTTTTAGTGTGTGCAGCTAATATATACAGTTCATCAATGAGGTGCTAATTAATGGATAGGATAGTTGACTGTGGATTATTTCAAGCTGATTTTTGCCAGCCTCCAACATTGCCCCCTAAGATCTTTACCTCCCAATATTCATGCTTTTATGCATATCCTCCCATATTGAATCATGAGTGGTCTGTGTGACCAAAAGAATACGGCAGAGGTGACTTCCTAGGCTAGGTCATCAAAGGCAATGTTCTTTTAGCTCATTCTTTCTGGAGGAAGCCTGTGATGATATCATGAAGACAATCAATGCGCCCTATGGAGAGGCTCCTGTGAAGAGGAACTGAATCCTCCCACCAACAGCCAGTACCAACTTGGTAGCCATGCGGGTGAGCCACCTTGGAAGTGGATCCTCCAATCCCAGCTGAGCCTGCAGATGACTATGGCCCCAATCAACTTCTGAATGAACCTCATGGGAAACCTTAAGCCAGAACTGCCTAGCCAAGTGGGGCCAGAATTCCTGATCCACAGAAACAATAAACAAATTTTACGATTGTTTTAAGGCTTTACGTTTTGTAGTAATTTGTTACAGAACAATAGATAGCTAATATTCAACTTCCATACTTTCCAACCCATTTCCCCTGGTTACTCTACTTACCTCAAAAACACCTAACCTTGGAAACCAATCCCCACTCAGGCCTGTCTCCTTGTAGGTTGTTAACTGTTCACCAAAACCTATTTTCCTCAACGTCCTGAGCGCTCGGCTAGACCACAGTGTCCAGCCTCCCTGAGGTTGGGTGGAGCATGTGATTAGCTTCTGCCCAGTGAGGGTAGGAAGTAGTATAACTTAAAACCTGGATCATGACCCTCCCAAGTGTGCTTCCCTCGGCTATTTTCCTTTTCTGCCCAATTGGGATGCAACCCTCAGGGTTAACCTCTGAAGCCACAGAGTAAAGATGGCATTGCCACTGTTAGCCCAGGACCCTGGAAGACTGTAGAGCAATGTGAACTATTTTGTAAGCAAGGAATCTCTTTGTTCTGATGCTGCTAAGCTTTGGGGGTCTATCTGTTACACCCATCTAGCCTATTCTAATCTACTCACTGCCATCTCACTTTCCAGATTTTCTGGAATCTTTATCAAATCTTTTTCCCAGAAAATTTTCTTTTCCTGTATACTATTTCTTTAGAGTTAAGTTCCCTCATAAACTGGTAAACAAATCTATTCTAATATGATCAACAAGTGTGTCTGCATTAAGATTTGAGCACTACAAGATAACGCATTGCAATTTTAACAAGGTCTTCTGCAGATCTGTATTAAACTAAAGAAGCAACCCCAGAGAATTTCAAGAAACTTAGCAAGTCAGTGAAATAGAGTTTAGAGGACAAACAGATTTTGATGACTCCAGTCCCAGCATGCAGGAAGCTTCCAATATTTTTAGGGTGTTGCTACTGAACTGTAATCTATTCTCAGAGTTTTAGTTTGGCTAATTCTAATGCAGATGGAGGTTTGTCTCTAATCTTCGTGACACCACACCATTATGTTTGCTGCTTCTGGAGGCTGGCATTTGGGCTCCATTGTCATATGTAGTTGGCTGAGGTTTTTTTTGTTTTTTTGTGTGTTTTTTTGCAGTACGCGGGCCTCTCACCACTGCGGCCTGTCCCGTTGCAGAGCACAGGCTCCAGACACGCAGGCCCAGCGGCCATGGCCAACAGGCCCAGCTGCTCCACAGCACGTGGGATCCCCCCGGACCGGGACACAAACCCGCGTCCCCTGCATCGGCAGGCGGACCCCCCACCACTGTACCACCAGGGGAGCCCTGGCTGAGTATTTTTAATCCTCAAATATTTTCCATGTCCTTTAGGCATCAGCAAGAAAGGAAGCCAAATATAGTGACCTGAGGATCTGTGGTTTTGTGATATCCTAAGACATTGAGGAAGATGTTACTATGTCTTAACAAAAGCATTTTAGTTTTAGCTTATTTTTTGTTTGTTTTATGAAAACGAGATAAGAAAGAAAAAAGGATTGAAGAAAATATACACACAGTGGTGGCTACACCTGAAAGGTGATGCCAACTAAGGAAAGATTATGCCAGCATCAGATTTTACCTTGATATTTTTCCTCATGCTCCTCTACATATTTCCCACCATTCTCCAAGTAGCCAGAGAGGGGTGACTGGAGACTATGTCAACTTCTAGCTTATTAAGATCTGCAAGTAGTAACAGAGCAGTTTAAGAATGTCTTCATATGGATAATAATAGCATGAAGACATTCTCTTTGTAATTGTGTCTTAACCTGGGTACCCCAGAAAGTAGAACCCCAGGCAGAACGCCTATGTACAAATCCTTTATTAAAAAGTACAATCCTGACTCTTGGAAAGATGGTGGAGTAGGAAGAGCCTGGGGTCACCTCCTCTCATGGGCCCACCAAAATTACAACTACTTCAAGAGTAATCATTGGTGAGAAAGATTGGAATCTATTAGAAAAGCTCTTCTACAACTAAAGCTATAAAGAAGGAACCAAACGAGATGGGTAAGAAGGGCAGAGTCACATGGTATAGTCAAGATATATAACTTCAGGTTGGTGACCCACAAATGGGAGAATAATTAAAATTTTGGAGGTTCTCCCTGAGGAGTAAGGGGTCTGAGCCCCACATTGAGCTCCTAAGTCCAGGGGACCTACACCAGGAAGACAAGCCCCCAGGATGTTTGGCTTTGAAGGCCAGCAGGGTTTACTTTCTGGAGAGCCAAAGGATTGTGTGAAATAGGGACTCCACTCTTAAAGGAAGTACACAAAATCTCACATGCTCTGGGACTCAGGGAAGAAGCAGTAATTTGAAAGGAGCCTGGGTCAGACCCACCTGATCTTGGAGAGTTTCCCAGAGAAGCAGGAAGCAACTGGATGTCATCCTGGGGACACAGACACTGCTGCCATTTTGGAATCCTCCCTGTACCTTACTAGCCTTGGGACCCAGCCTTGGCCCATCCCACCAGCCTGTAGACACCAGTACCGGGATCCCTTTGGCCAAGCAATTAGCCAGGCAGGGACACAACCACACTCACCAGCAGGCAGGCTGACTTCAGACCCCCAGAGCCTGAAGTCACCCCTGGACATGGCTCCATCCACCAGAAGGCCAAGGACCCAGCCCCAAACATCAGTGCATGGGTGCCAGACCCTAGTATCCCAATGCACTACATACAGAGACCCTGGGCCCCAGCCCTGCTCACCAGTGAGCAGACACCAACCCCAGGACCACAGCAGCCCTGTAGCCTGCTGTGGCAGGACCCAGCCAACACCAGCAGGCTGGCACCAGCCATGGGACCCTCCAGGCTCTGGCCCTGACCACCAGTGGCCAATTTCATCTCTGGGAGACTTTGGCCCTGTCAGAGGGTGGACCTAGGATGCAGCCTCGCCCACCAGCAGGCTGACATGAGCTTCAGAAAGAACCCTTAAAGCCATACAACCAGAGACCCCAGACCCAGCTCCATCACCAGTGAGCTGGCGCTAACCCTGGGACACACTGGGCCCTGGCCCTGCCCACTATCATGCCAACACCAGCTCTAAAATACCTTAAACTCCTCAGACAGCTGCCCTGGGATCCAATGGTACAATGGACCAGTACCCACTTTGGGACATCCTGGAACCCCAGCCAGCTGAGTCAGGAATGAGCTTCAACCATCAGGCCAACCTAGGAAACTGCAACCCCACAACACACCCCAGAACTTGGCTTGCCCACCAGTGAGCCAGCACAAGCCATAGGACCCTATGTGGTTCAACAGTCAGGCACATTGTGACCTGGTCCCACCAACCAGTGGCTAGCAAGCTCCACACAGGGCAGGATCTGGCAATCAACTGGACCAGGGGCCAGCCACACCTACCAGACCACTCAGAGTAGTCAGCCCGCCACAACTGAAGAATCTATGCAGACCACATAGGGGGCAAGTAGCTCTAGTGATCAGAGGGGAGCGTGGTGCTGGGATGCATAGGATGTCTCCTACATAAGAACACGCTCCAAGGAAACATAACCAACTGACGAGACACATAGAAATAAAAACAGAAAATTAGGAAAAATGAGGAGACAGTGGAACATTTTCCAAACAAAAGAACCAGATAAAACCCCAGAAGAACTAAGTGTAAAGTTGATAGGTAACCTACCTGATAAAGAGTGTAAGGTAATGATCACAAAGATGATCAAAAAACTTGGGAAAAGAATGGATGAACAGTATGAGAAGTTAGAAGTTTTAACAAAGAGTTAGAAAATATAAAGAAGAACCAAACAGAGCTAAAGAATACAATTACTGAAATTAAAAATATACTAGAAGGAATCAACAGTAGATAAAATGATCCAGAGGAACGAATCAGTGAGCCAGAGGACAGAGTATTGGAAATTACTGAAGATGAACAGAAAAAAGAAAACAAGAATAAAATAAATGAGGGCAGTTTAAGAGAGCTCTGGGACAATATCAAGTGTACTAACATTCACATTATAGGGGCCCTTGAATGAAAAGAGGGGTCAGAAAACATATTTAAGACATAATAGCTGAAAACTTCCCTAACCTAGGAAAGGAAAAAGACATCCAGGTCCAGGAAGCACAAAGAGCCCCAACTAGGATCAACCTAAAGAGGTCCACACCAAAGACACATAGTAAATAAAATGGCAAAAATAAAATATACAGAGAGAATATCAAAAGCAGAGAGGAAAAGCAACTAGTTACATACAAAGGAACCCACATAAGACTCTCAGCTGAACTTTTAGCAAAAACTCTGCAGTCCAGAAGGGAGTGGCATGATATAATTAAAATTGAAAGGGAAAACCTACAACCAAGAATACTCTACCCAGCAAGGCTACCATTCAGATTTAAAGGAGAGATGAAGAGTTTTACAGACAAGCAAAAGTAAAAATAGTTCAGCACCATGAAACCAGCTTTACAAGAAATGTGAGAGGGACTTTCCTAAGTGGTAAAGAAAAGATTACAGCTATAAACATGAAAATTACAAAAAGAAAAATCTCATTGGTAAAGGAAAATATACAGTAAATGTAGTAGGTCTACCACGTATAAAGTTACTAAGAAGGTGAAAATACAAAAGTAGTAAAATCATCCTTATCAACAATAAGTAGTTAAGGAATACACAAAACAAAAATATGTAAAATATGATGTCAAAAGCATTAAACGTTTTTGGGATGGGGAGTAAATATGCAGTGTTGTTAAATTGTATTCAGACTTAAGGGATAAACAAGGCATAATAATTATATATATATATTTATATTGCTATATATAAACCTCATGGTAACCACAAACCAAAAATCTATAATATATACATACACACAAAAGAGAAAGGAATCCAAACATAACACTAAAGATAGCAACCAAATCAAAGGGAAGAGAGCAAAAGAAGTAATGAACACAAATGAACTACAAAAACAACCCCAAAACCATTAGCAAAATGGCAATAAATACATACCTATCAATAATTACTCTAAATGTAAATGGACTGAATGCCCCAACCAAAAGACATAGAATGGCTGAATAGACACAAAAAAAGACACATATACATGCTGCCTACAAAAGACTCACTTCAAATTTAAAGGCATACACAACTGAAAATGAGAGGATAGAAAAAAATGATTCCATATGAATGGAAAAAACAACAACAAAAAAGAGACAAACAAGGACACTACATAATGATCAAGGGATTAATCCAAGAAGATATAACAACTGTAAATATATATGCACTCAACACAGGAGCATCTAAATACATGAAGCAAATACTAACAGATATAAAGGGATATAAAAGGAGAAATTGACAGTACCACATAATAATAGGGAACATTAACACTGACTTATATCAATAGACAGATCATCCAGACAGAAAATAAATAAGGAAACACTGGCTATAAATGACACAGTAGACAAAATGGCCTTAATAAATATATATAGACCATCCAATCCAAAAGCAGCAGAATACACATTATTTTCAAGTGCACATGGAACAGTGTCCAAGAGAGATCACATGCTAGGCCACAAAACAAGTCTCAATAAATTTAAGAAAAATGAAATCATATCAAGCATCTTTTCTAACCACAATGCCATGAGACTAGAAATCAACTACAAGGAAAAAAACTGCAGAAAACACAAACACATGGAGGCTAAACAATAAGCTACTAAACAACAAATGGGTCACTGAAGAAATCAAAGAAGAAACCAAGAAACACCTGGAGACAAATGAAAATGAAAACACAATGACCCAAAATCTATGGGACATAGCCAGAGCAGTTCTCAAAGGAAAGTTTCTAGCAATTCAAGTCTACCTCAGGAAACAAGAAAAGTTTCAAGTAAACAACCTAATCTTATATCTAAAGAAACTAGAACAAAGAACAAACACTTTTCCTTTAGTAGAAGGAAAGAAGTAAAAAAAGATCAGAGCAGAAATAAATGAAATATAGACTAGAGAGACATAGAAAAGATCAATGAAATTGAGTTGGTTCTTTGAAAAGATAACAAAATTGAAAAACCTTTAGCCAGAATCAGCAGGAAAAAAAGAGAGGACCCAAATCAATAAAATCAGAAATGAAAAAAGAAGTTACAGCCAACACCACAGAAATATAAAGGATCATGAGAAATTACTACAAACAACTATATGCCAATAAAAGAGACAACCTAGTAGAAATGTACAAATTCCTAGAAATGTACAATCTCCCAAAACTGAACAAGGAAGAAATAAAAAATATGAACAGACCAATTACCACTAGTGAAATTGAATCAGTAATTTCAAAACATCCCAACAAACAAAAGTCCAGGACAGGATGGCTTTACAAGTGAATTCTACCAAACATTTAGAGAACAGTTAAAACCAATCCTTCTCAAACTACTCCAAAAAATTGAAGAGGAAGTAATGCTTCTGAACTCATTCTACAAGGCCACCATCACTCTGATAACAAAATCAGACAAAGACATCACTAAAAAAGAAAATTACCAGCCAATATCACTGGTAAGGTAGATGTAATCATCCTGAACAAAATTTTAGCAAATCAAATTCAACAATGCATTAAAAGGAGCATACACCATGATCAGATTGGATTTATCCCAGGGATGCAAGGATAGTTCAATATCCACAAATCAATCAATGTAATACTCAAGATTAACAAATTGAAAATTTTAAAAATGATATAATCATTTCAATAGATGCAGAAAAAGCTTTTGACGAAATTCAACATTCATTTATTATAAAAACTCTCAACAAAGTAGGAACAGAGGGAACATACCTCAATGTAATAAAGGTCATATCTGGAGAGACCTTCAAGATGGCTGAGGAATAAGACATGGAGATCACCTTCCTCCCCACAAATACATCAGAAATATATCTACATGTGGAACAACTCCTACAGAACACCTACTGAATGCTGACAGAAGACCTCAGATTTCCCAAAAGGCAAGAAACTCCCCACGTACCTGGGTAGGGCAAAAGAAAAAACAGAGACAAAAGAATAGGGACAGGACCAGCACCTCCGGGAGGGGGCTGTGAAGGAGGAAAAGTTTCCACACACTAGGAAGCCCCTTCACTGGCAGAGACGGGGGCTGGCAAGGGGGGAAGCTTCAGAGATATGGAGGACAGCGCGGCAACAGGGGTGCAGAAGGCAAAGCAGAGAGATTCCCACACAGAGGACCAGGGCCGACCAGTACTCACCAGCCTGAGAGGCTTGTCTGCTCACCCACAGGGGGGGTGGGGTCTGGAACCTGAGGCTCCAGCTTCACAGATCAGACCCCAGGGGGAGGACTGGGGTTGGCTGCGTGAACACAGCCTGAAGGGGGCTAGTGCACCACAGCTCGCCTTGCCAGGAGGGAGTCGGGGAAAAAGTCTGGAACTGCCTAAGAGGCAAGAGATCATTGCTTTGGGGTGCGCCAGGAGAGGGGATTCAGAGAACTGCCTAAATGAGCTCCAGAGATGGGCATGAGACGCTAAGGCTGCTGCTACAGCCACCAAGAAGCCTGTGTGCAAGCACAGGTCACTATCCACACCCCACCTCCCAGGAGACTGTGCAGCCCACCACTGCCAGGGTCCCGTGATCCAGGGCCAACTTCCCCGGGAGAACACACGGCACGCCCCAGGCTGTTGCAATGTCACGCCAGCCTCCACCAACGCAGGCTCGCCCTGCATTCCATACCCCCCCCCCCCCCCCCCCCCCCCCC